>NC_056745.1:584324421-584521921 GCF_019279795.1 Protopterus annectens | reverse complement strand
GTGTATCGGTACAGATGAGCATTACAGTATATATGACTAGTTGATACCAGTTCCATATTCATCAATTGATTCTTCCAAGACTCCCTCTTTAAAAATGAATAAATAAATGAAAATATCAACAGTTAAGGGAGTTAGATTCCTCAGATATATATATATATATATGACAATAAGCAAGAAAGGAGTATACTTCTTTACCAAAAATTAGAAACTGATCTTGGACTGGAAATCAATACATTTTAACTTTTAATATCTTGATAAGGACTTGTAACACTAGACAGGGGAAGGACAGTAGGGAGGTTCTTTAGAATAAATGGAATAGTATTAAAAAGTGAAAAGATAATTTAATTTGTAAGGATATCAGATGATACAGGAGTACAAGTGTAAGATTCAAATTAGAGAAGGCCCGGAAACATACATCTCGACCTCTTAGAGCAAGAAATCTGGACAAAGTCATAAGTAAAAGTGGGACAAAGTCCCAAAAATAGGGACAATTTTAAATATTGCTCTTACAAACTTGGAAAGTTGATAGAATAACAGGTTTTACATTAGCACAAATTTTCTGAAGGGTATGAAGTCTGAAACTCAAATGACTGTCTTTATTTTCTGACTTTAGTTGCCACTAATATGCCAGAAAACCATCATTTTATATATAGTGGACCAAAACTATGAGGCAAAAATCTGGACATTCTGCAAAAAACTGGACAGTTGAGAGGTATTCCATAAAGTGAAGAAAGACACTAATGAGAATGTGACACAGTGGAGAAAAATCACATATGGAAAAATACCCATAGTGTTAGGAAATGGCCATATGTCTGGGACCATCAGATAAGGATCATACACTTGTTGTACAACACCCAGTAAGACAATGTGGGACAACAGAATTATAGAAGTAAAGTGTTGGAGATGCAGACCTGAGAATGCAGGGATGCTACATATGTTTTACGAGTACAGAAGGGCACGAAAAAGATGGGGACAAGTGATTGAAGGCTGGGTGGAGATATTTACTAAAACTCTAATTTTTGTGGGAAGCATTAGGATAAAGAGTAGAGATAGACACATTGAAATGGAAAAACAAAGAGCAGAGTATTCAAGTACTATTGAGATTTCTGCCAATAATGGTACTATCAAGGGAATGGAAAAGGTGCATATGGCTAAAACTGAGAGTCTGCCTGTAGAGTATTTGAAACAGATTAGAAGGGTTGAACATACACTTTATGTGATCAAGAAAAAAGATGGATATCAGTGACATGTTTTACTGGAATCTGAATAGAAGTAAGAGGCTATAATGCAAACTGGACACTGGGCAGGGAGAATTACACAGTTAGAAAACAGATTTACAGAAGGTAGCAATTATCTTGTTCATATGTAAAAATGTATATAGTTTTGGGATATCATTGAACTGTGTCAATTTATAATGGATGTGGCCCTGTTGTTTCTTTTCTTTATTTTGTTAATAATTTCTTTGCTGTTTATTTTTTTTATTCTAATTAAATAATTTAATATTAAAAGCCAAATAGTAAAACAAAAGATGATGAATACCAAGATGAATAATTTAATAACAGTCATTAAACACTTTCATCCAAATGTATGATTAACATAAACCAAATCACTGTTTACATAGGAAATGTAACCATCACTTGACAAACATACCTGTTGCCTTAAAGGTACTTAAAAATACTACAAATTAAAAAAACTACACATTAGTTTAAAACATAAAGTCATACAAAAAGCAAACATGTTTTAACTAGAATCACATCATTAAAAGCAACACACAAATTAGAATTTATGGCCTGTAAATATTGTAAGCCCTGCTTTTCTGCATACAAGTAATATTAATAGTATCATTTAAACCAGGTGTACAGTATGCTGCAAAATAAACCTGCCACCAAACTTCTCTACATTCTAGATAGTTTACCCAGTCACCTACAAAGGGACCAATCACAATTTTTTCTAATACTGTAAAAAGAAACGTATTTTAATAACACAATTAACACTATGCTTACTTAAAACATATTTACAATTCTTTGTTCTTATAGTGTAATTGTGCTCATATATAAGATCCCTTAAAGAGTGAACCATCTTACCTATATAAAAAGCACTACACGCGTGACAAATGCTGCATATATCACAGCTTTGCTGCACCGGTTGGCCCTAGGAAGTTTATGAAAAGGTACGTATTTTATTCCAATCATAAACGGGGAATCCTCATGAATAAAAGGACATTGAATGTAATAATTACATTTCTGGGCACCTCCAAAGGTTAAACTTTGGTTATTCCCATTTTACAAGATGTCTTTAGTATTCCTGGCCCTCTTATAAATATAGCAAGGGAAAAGCCCCACCACATATTTGATGTCAACAAAATGGATCAATGACAACCAGTGTTTCTAAATCACCCGTTCCATCATTTTTTGTTTTTATTTTAAGAATAAAACTGTAATTGTCACAGCGTCTACACAAAGGACTGATTACAGCTGTTATTTTAGTGGTAGTTAAAGCTTTCGGTATATTATCCTTATTAACAGCTAAATCGAGGTAGGACTATTAAAGTTAATCATTCTTCTGATAGTGAAAATGCCTTTGTTTTCATTGGATTAGTACAGGTGTATTCAAATGGCAGAAGTAAATAGAATAGTGCTGTCATTTAGTTCTAAGACCACCAGTCAAGATATAGCTGTCTGTATGACGAAAATCTAACAAACTGAAACAAAGAAACAGTGAAGCTAATAAGTGATAGTATATGATTTATAAGCAAAAGATAAGACTTTGCTGTATACTGACAAAATAGACCTCAAATATTTTAGAATAATTCTGAAACATACAATAATGTACATGTAAATCTTATTAAAAAATGTAGCAAACCACATTTGTACCACCCACAAGAATATCACCCGCTACACAGAGATGCACTTGCACTCATGCACAGGTACATGCACACAAACACATGCACACACACACACGCACACACACACACACACACACACACACACACACACACACACACACACACACACGCGCGCGCGCACACGTGTACACACACACAGATACATACACACACACACACACACACACACACACACGCACACACATATATGCACGCATGCGCGACGTGTAGGTCAAAGCAAGAAAATAGTATCAAACTGCCTATGAAGAGCTGAATATTTTCTTAGATGGATAAGTATGAAAAGTTGCATATTTCATTAGATGTATGAAATTTATAACTGTTCTTCTTAGTAATGAGGTAGCTATGCTAGTTGAATTGAACTATTTTCAAACTCTCTTCTTCCTATCAACAGGTGTATTACTTTATGCCAGAATGGAATCCTCTGAATATCCTAATCCTATATAGCTTGGTTTAAAAGAACAGAAAGGTATGCTTGTTTTAAAGCAATACTAACCTACTTGAAGTACTAAACATGGACTGTTATTCTTTCCTTTCTAGATGGCATTTTGTTTGTATTTGGAAAACTTCTAACTTTCAGAAAAAATGTTATCGTGACTTCTGTATCTTCATCTTACTTTGCATTATCATTTTTTTACAGAGACGATAGAAGAGAGAATACAGGGTTTCCTTTTTTAGAGACCTTATGCTCAGGTGACCTGCCTGTCTGTTATCTGCAGTTAGTGAATATTTTTAATGACTTACTGGTAAGGAGGCTGCATAATTTACTTTTCTCTAAAATAGGTACTATGAATAAGATTTAGATGCAGTTAGAACTATTTTGTTGCCAACTTTCTGTTTAAAAACATACTTGAGAAATGCATCCATTCTCAAGTCTTAGACTACCTCTTAGCTAATAACCTCCTCTCCAGCACACAGCATGGCTTCAAACCATACCACAGCACTACTACCACCTTGCTCTCTTTCACTAATGCTATCCTTCATCATAAAAATAATGTCCTGTTCTTTTCTGTTACATTTCTGGATCTATCCAAGGCTTTTGACATGGTCTCACACAAACTACTAATCTCTGTTCTCACTAACTTATCCTTTTCCCAATCAGCTACTGATTGGTTTCACATCTATCTAACTGGCTGTCAACAATCAATTGTCTGGCATATTGACCTATCTCCTCGATTTCCTGTAACACTCGGTGTTCCCCAAGGCTCCATCCTTGGTCCCCTACTATTCTCCCTCTTCACCAATGAACTATTCACAGCCACCAAGCATGCTTCTCTTATACAGTATGCAGATGACTCCACCCTCATCTGCTCAGCCCCAACTATACCTGAACTCCACAAGATCACACAGGAAGCCTTTTCATCTGAAGAAAGCTGGCTATCTAATGCCCAGGTATTACTCAACCCGAGCAATACTAAACTCCTTATCTTCCAACCCACTAAATCTAATCCAATTATCCCCCACTTTAATATTCTAGTCCAAGATAATACCGTCATCTTCCCAAAAGAACACACCAAACTACTTTGTGTTGAGATTGATAACAATCTCAGATTTGACACTCACATTTCTCTTACCATAAAAAAGTTCACAAAAAAACTGGGTGCAGTGTACAGAAACAAACAATTCCTCACCAAGACAGACAGAATTTCTGCTGCCAATTCCCATCTAATCTCCACTTTACTTTACGCATCTCCTATACTTACCTACCTTAGACAAACAGACCTAAACAAGCTCAAGGCTTGCTTCAACAAAAATTGCTAAGTTTGCCACTGGTGCATCTTATCACAGCCACCACTGTATCTCACTTAGAAAACTTCACTGGCTTGAACTCCCTCAACTTCTTCACCTGAACCAACTCTCCCTTGCCCACAAGTTAGTAAACCATTCTCTTAAAGTCTCACCCCTTCAAAACCTTTTCCAGCCCTACTGCTCCACTAGACCTCTACGCTTCAGCAGCAAAAATCTACTTCTAGTGACTAAACCCAAGATCTCAGTGGGAGAAGCACTATTCTCCTGCATCATATCCAGATTATGGAACAGTCTCCCCCCCCGCCCCATAACCACACTACCTTCTTGCAATCACTTCAAGACTGCACTAAAAACTCACTTAAAAAGTCTCTGGTTATGTCTATGCATCAATCCCGACTAGTAACCCTCCTTTTACCTTCCCTTCCTCCCCCCTTCCCTACCCACCATGCCTCACACTGTCTGATCATTGAATTCCTTCCTCGGCCGGCTCTGGCTCACCCTTTACCCTCCCCTTCCTTCCTCACTCAACCTCTCAGACCTGTTATAACATGATTAACTACCTCACTTCATCTCAACTCCAAATACATATCCAACTGAATTGCACCTAGCCTCCTCTCACTTCCACATATACTACCCACTCAGTCTCCTCTCTTACTCCTTTATCTTCCCCCTTCCATCCCATTAGCCCTTCTAGCTTGTTCCACCATCATGTGGAGCTTCCATTTTATCCTTTGTTTGGAGCTTCTGCTTTATATCTGCTTGAGTTTAGTGCAATATTTGTATATAGGATTTAGGTATATGAGTTTAGAACAGTATCTGTTTGAGCTTAGTACCATCTGTATATACATCCTACCTTTATTCCTAGCCTTTAGCTAGATATTGGTATATCTGTTCAGTAGTATGTTTCATATTTTATGTATATCTAATGTCTGGTGCAGTATGTATTATTTGCTATTATATATATATTCAATTGTTCCTCATGTACTCTGCTGCTCATTTATTGTTCTGTGGAACTTTTCTCACAAGGCCTCCACTGAAAAAGGTCTGTGACTCGATAAAACCGCAGCTTTATTGTAAATGTAGAATCACTGACTTAGTGCTTTCAATCATATCATTGGGCTTCTTCAGAGTCACACTCAAATAAATCAGAACTTTTATAGTCCTAAAAAGGCAATCAGCCAATATAAAAAACATCCATTAAAATCAATTATCCAATTTACCATTTAATCCAACCCCTGCTGCAAAGGAAAAAAAACAGCACAAGAAATACTATAAATGGTTAATTGGATAATTGATTTTAATGGATGTCTTTTATATTGGCTGATTGCCTGTTTACGACTACAAAAGTCCTGATTTTTTGAGTGTAACTGACTCTGAAGAAGCCCAATGTTATGGGTGAAAGCACTAAGTCAGTGATTCTACATTTACAATAAAGCTGTGGTTTTATTGAGTCATGGATCTTTTTATTCTCCACTGAAAAAGGGCCTGTGTCCAGTTGGTATTTCCTGGTAAACAAATGTAAATAAATAAATAATAAATAATAAAACTTGTTCCTGTATTCTTTCCTGTGCAGTCAGTCACTGGCTTATACATTAAAAGTACAGATGTGTACACTTACCATAAATGTAGATGTTCGAGTGTATTCACTTTTGCAGTCATCACACTTGGGTTATCCTGCCAGAGGTAGCCCTCAGGCAGCCTGAATACCAGAGGGTTAGTATTTTTGCATCATTTGCTGTCACTTCAGGACTGATGTTAGGTCGTCAGTGGTATACAAACAGGCAGCCGACACCATTACATCAGTTTTTCTTGCCTCAAATGTCAGGAGCCCCCAAATAGGGAGCTAAGTTATGGTGGAAAAACACCAACAGTAAAACATAAATACCAATAGCCCTGTAAGGAGTGAGGAAGAGAGAGAGAGAGAGAGAGAGAAGGGGGCTGTAGGGTGGAAAACCAGGACTACAACAGTGAATACACTCGAACATCTACATTTATTTATGGTAAGTGTACACAGCTGTACTATGTTCTTCGTGTTTCACTGTTGCAGTCATCACACTTGGGTTGATACCCAAAGCTGCAGAATGGATGGAGGCAGTCAAGAAGAGTTGGGGCTGGCTAGTATGCCCTGCAGGACTGCTGTTGCAAAACCCACCCTGGATTTGGAAAAGATAGGCAGGTGGCAATGCTTGGTGAAGGTATGAACAGAACTCCAAGTTGCAGCTTCCAGAATTTCCCAGGTAGGGACTCCTCTGAGAAAGGCTGTAGAGGTTGAAGTTGCCCTAGTGGAATGTGTTCTGACCCCCTGAGGGGGTGGTTTCCCATGGTGTTTGTAATGGAAATGGATACAGTGTGCTATCCATTTGGAGATGGTTTGTTTTGATATGGCCTTGCCCTCTGCCCTGGTGCAAAACTGACTAGTAACTGGTCAGATTTCCTAAAGGACTTAGTTCTATCAAGCTAGAATCTGAGATGTCTGTGCACATCTAAAAAGTGCAGGATCATTTACCCTTATTTTGAAGATTAGGGAAAAAGGTGAGAAATGGATAGATTGGTTGAGAGCCACACTGGATACCACTTTAAGCATGAAAGTTGGGTTAGATCTGAGGGAGCCCCTATCAGCATAAAAATAATGAAGGGTTCCACAGCCATAAGTGCTTGTAGCTCAGACACTCTTCTAGCTGAAGTGATGGCCAGAAGCAAGGCTGTTTTCCAAGACAGGAATTTTAACTGTGCTGATGCTGCAGGCTCAAAGTGGGGTAGTGTGAGCTTTTCCAACACAAAGTTAATGTCCCAAGCAGGGGTAGGGGCTCTTCTTGGTGGCCTTAAGTTGTTAGCCCCTCTCAGGAACTGCTTGATGAGAGGGTGTGAGAAGAGAGGTGTCTCTGTGCTGTAAGGCAGAGGCATGGATCTTAATGGAAGAGAAGGAAAGGCTCCTGTGGAGTAGGTTTGCTAGGTAATCCAGAATGAGAGGTAAGGAGGGCTGTTCTGGATCTGCTACTTTAGTGTGGATCCAGGAACAATACATTTTCCACTTGTCAGCATAAGATTTTCTTGTACTGGGTCATCTGGCTTCACGTATGACATCCAGTACCTGCTTGCTTATGCTGGCCACTGTAGGAGAAGTCAAGGACAAAGTCAGGCTGCAAGGTTCAGGGTCTGCAATTGCAGATGCAAGAACTGTCCCTCCTGCTGAGTCAGGAAAGTTGGGATCTGGAGGAGGTGCCATGGAGGCAACAGTGATAGACTGCGCGGCAGTGGGTACCAGTGTTGGTGTGGCCAGTCTGGGGCAATCAGGATTGTCCTTGGTCTTTCCTCCGTTATCTTGAGTAATACTCTTGGAAGAAGAGGTAGAGGGGGAAATGCATAGATTTAGAGGTTTGCCCACTATAAGGATAGGGCATCCACTTTCCAGGCCTTGCTGTGAGGTTCCATGGTGCAGAATTTGTTGAGCTGGTGGTTGTAGGTCCACCTTTGGGTTACCCCATTTCTGGGTCACAAGGCTGAAGGTGTTGTGGTTTAATTGACACTTGTGTGGGTCTAGGAGATTTCTGCTTAAGTTGGCTGCCACAGAGTTTTGGTTGCTGGCAGGAATTGAGCTTGCAGGTGAATATACATGGCTGAGGCTGTGTTCCACAGGGTCATGGCTAGCCTCCACAGTGGATAAGAGTGGGTTCCCCCTGCTTGTTGATGTACCACATCACTGTGGTGTTGTTGGTTTTGATTAGTAGAGGCCCCAGAATGAGTAGGGTTCTGAAATCTGCCAGAGCATGCTGAACAGATATCATCTCTTTTTGGTTGATGTGCAGATGAATTTGATTTGGGCTCCTGTAGCCATGAATGCACCTGCTGTCCAGATGTGCACCCCAGGCACAATCTGATGTGTCTGTGGTTGAGGCCTGGGTGGCGTGTGGTTGTGTAAAGGGAAGCCCCTTGTTGTGGTTGCATGCTGCTGCCCACCAAAGAAACTCTTTCCTTAGACGAGGTATTATAGGTATGAATGTCTCCAGGTCTTGAGAATGTTGGCACCAAAGACTTTTTAAGTACCACTGAAGTTTACTCATATGCAGTCTGGCATATGGAATTAGTAAAATGCAGGAGGCCATGAATTCTAGAGCTTGCAGAATTTTCCTTGCGGATAGCTGGGTTCTGGTGGCCATTTGAGAAAAGTAGCCTGTCAAATAGGCTTGTTTTTCTGGAGTATGGAATGCCATCTGGGATGCTGTGTCCAAGCTTGCTCCCAGGAATACAATTTTTTGACTGGGGACTAGACTGGATTTCTTTTCATTGATAGTGTACCCCAGGGAGGTTAGAAGGTCCTTTACAAATGTGAGGTGCTGCATCAGCTTTTAATGACTGTCTGCCTGAATCGGAAATCGTCCAATTAGGGGCAATGGCTGGAGCCAGGCATTTTGTGAAAACTCTGGGAGCAGTGGATAAGCCAAAGGGAAGTGCAGAGAACTGATAATGCATAGGTCCTGCCCTTAAACATAGATATTTCCTGCAAGAGTCCCTGACTGGGATGTGCAGATAGGCCTCCTTTAGGTCTAGGGTGGCTAACCAGGCATCTCTGGACAGCATAGGGAGAAGCTGCTGTAGGTTGAGCATTTTGAATTTTGGTACCACCAGGAAGGTGTTTAGAATGGATAGCTCTAAGACTGGGCACCAGGTGCCCTCATTTCTGGGTACCAGGAAAAGTCTGGAATAAAACTCTTGACCTATCTGTTCTGCAGAAACAGGCTGAATTGCCCTTATGGAGAGCGGGGACTGAACTTGGTTTTGTGCTTCTGCCCACTGGTTTGAAGGAAGGTCTGGGAACCCTTTTGGGGTTGACAGCATGTGGAAATTACATTTGTACCCCTGGGATGCTATGTTGAGGACCCATTGATCATTGGTGATGGAGGTCCAGTTTTTTGCATGGTGAGCAAGTTTTCCTCCTAGAGGCACGAGCAATTGGGCAGAGGTGAGGGGAGGAGTTGAGAAGTCATTGTGAATTCTTTCCATAATGGGGTAGCTTAGCACTCCCTGTTTTAGAAGTGGAGGTACTCCATTGCTTAGATCTCTGCATACCCTGAAAATGTAGTCTGGGGGGGGTCTGTTTCCCCTAGGTCTAGTTTGAGGTGGCTGGAAAGGACCAATGTTTTGAGGGGCGATGCCTACTGAATCTTGGAGGCTGCACTTGGAAAAAATCTTTGACTGTCTGCATAGACTTAGCTTTTTCTTCCATCTTTTATAAAACCTCTTCTGCTTTGATGCCAAACAGATTGTCCTTGTTCAGAGGTGCATCCAATAATTTTGATTTGACTTGATCTGGCAAGGTCTGCTCCTTAAGCCAGGCATGTTTTCTAAGTGCAGAACCTGTGACTGCTGCTCTGCAAGATGCTTCTAGGGCGTCAAACGAACACTGCAGAGTATGCTTGCTGACTTGGCTTGCAGAATGCATAAGCGCCTGTAATTCTTTATTTTCTGCACAGTCAGGTAAGGTAAATCTTTTTTGCTTAATAAGTTCCATAGTATGTTGCTGGTATTTCAGCATGTGAAACTGACAATTTAATGCTCTAATGGCAAGAGTTGCAGAGGTGTATACTTTTTTACTCCATACGTCTAAAGCTCGGAAATCCCCTGTTCAAGGGGGTGGGATTCTTAGCTGTTGTTGCTTTTATTCCTTTAGGTCCTTGGGAGATGACCTCTGGGTCAGCAGTAGGATTTTTGAAGAGAAATTTGTGTGAGTCAGAGACTCTGTAGTACCTGTCTGATTTCCTGGGAGCAGGGGGTAAAGTATCAGGAGTTAGACTGGATTCTATAAAGACATCATCCACAACATCTAGAACAGGAGGGATTGCAAAGGGTCTGTGCTGTGGTAAGTCTAAAAATTCCCTGAGTATCTATTTGGACTGAGGATAATCCTGGCATTCCCAATGGAATGCTCTCTCAAAGTATGTAGGGTTTCACCAAAAGAAAATTCCTCTGGAGGGGAGGCAGAAGGAATGGATTCCTCTGCATCTGAATCCTCATAGGCAGATAAGGGCATGTCTTCATAATCGGAAATCTCAGAGTCGTCGGACTCTTGGTCAGATAAAGCTGCTGGGGACAAGTCTATTTTTCTTTTAGCAGGGGAAGGCTGGCTTCCCCTAATCAGCATGATAAGGTCTTCCACCATTTTAAGCATCTGTGATTGTGGTAAGGAAGCAACCACTTGAGTTAGGGTCGTCATTTTTTTTTTTTTTTTTTTTGTGCGTAGTTCATACTTCTGGCCTTAGAAACTCAGTAGTTTTAGAAAGAACTGAAGACACGAAAGAAGTCATTGGTTTGTGTCAAATATCGGAAGTGTGAAGAATTTCCTCAGAAGCCGGTGGCTGCACAGTGGCTCCGGACCCATCCAAGGTAGGGACAGCCACAGGTTCTGTAGTCAAAGAAGAGTCTCATGGCATACTGGACTCTGAACGGGTCTCATTAGTGGCCTGCAAATCCATCGAAGTGGGCATCAGGGAAAGCACCTCACTGAGTACCAGCGAAGTGGTGACTAGCTTAACGGAAGCGCCGTCGGCAGTTTTGGACCTGTGTGGTCTGTCTCTGTCTTTATCCTTACGTTTTTTAGAAAGATCAGTAGTCTAATGGCTTACTGAAGCCATTTCAGAATACAGAGATTGAGAACAAAAGTATTTAGCTACAATAGGGGCCCAACGATGAATAGTTTGGGGTGTTGAACAAAGCAAAAAAACAGCAGCAAGGTACGTCATGGTCTGGGCCTAAACAGGTGATGCAGTAAGAATGGAAATCTCGGTGTAGTATTTGCTTTCCACAGGTGAGACCATTGTTAACATTTTCTGACATCGGTTAGAGCAAGAAAAAAAGGATTCCCAGCAGGGTACTTAGCTTTAGAAGACTAAAATTTCGTAAACGAAAACTCAGGTAGCGGCCAACCGGCACTCATGCAAACTGCTTCTGCTTCGGGCTCCTCGGCAAGAAAGACTGATGTAATGGCGTTGGCTGCCTGTTTTTATACCACTGATGATTTGACATCAGTCCTGAAGCAACAGCAACAGACGCAAAAATACTAACCCTCAAGTATTCGGGCCGATTGAGGGTTACCTCTGGCAGGATAACCCAAGTGTGATAACTGCAACAGTGAAACACGAGGAACATCCTTTGTTTCTTTACAATTTTATCAGAAGTTATGTTAAGTCAAATATTTTCATTTATTTGTTTATAAAAGCTTATGGACAGTTTCATATGTGATAGTTTTAAGGGTAAAATAACTATACTGGTATGACTATATCCACACAGTTTGAAGTAAGACCAATCAACTATAAGCCACTACAATTTAATATGTTGGTTATCTGATTGGAATAGACATCAGCAACTACGATCTTGATTACAGAAATCAACTAGTCAGGTGCACAGTACACCATGAATGCAGGAAAAGGTGCCGCTATTGGAGCTGTGTCACTACCCCTTAGTGTAAAGTACTGCAGGTGATAATGGAGAACACTAGACTGAATGTAACTATTGCATGTGAATAATTGTGGCATCAGGAATTTCCCCCCAAATGCTTACAATTCACAGATTTAGTGAAAACTCTGCTTTCAGCTGTTGTATGCTTTCATCTTGTACACAGTCTTTACCTGACAGTTATAAAGTACGTAGCAGTAAAACTTTAGATTTTCAACACAGAGTAAGGCAGTTTGTGTCATGTCTTCAGTTATTATCAACATTAGCTCATACGTTTTCATCTTAAAGATTTTTAAGAAAATTTACTATTCATAAAGGTCAGTAATTTTATGTTTCATCTTAATGATTTTTTTAAGAAAATGGAGAACACTGTATTGAAATTGTGAATTTGAGATAGTGATTTAAATGTTATGATGGCAGCTCACGTGTACCTCTACGTGTCTGCTGTAACACTTCAACCATCATGCAGAGATACTATTTCAGTCCAGTGTTCTTTATTATCATTGTAATGTGTATGTGTGAGTGTATGAAAAGATAATTTGGCTAAGTCTCAGTTACTGATGACAAGATTGTCCTAGAATGTACATAGCCCTGACTGAGGTTGGGGAAGTCCTAGAAAGACTCTGTTCTTTAGCTGTAGAGCATAACTCTCAACTGGACAGATTTTCACAGAATGTCCAGATTTGATTTTTTCTTCACATTTTGCATCTATTTTTCATAAAATTGTGTTTTTTTAAAATTAGTGGCAAATCACTAAAGACTGATGTTAGGCTATAATGACGGACATTTGAGTTTCAGACTTCATATCCACCAAAGCAGCAAAGATTTCAATAGCAAATTCCCACCTTATCTCCACCCTACTTTATGCCTCTCCAATATATACCAACCTAAGGCAATGCGATCTAAACAAGTTAGAGACCTGCTACAACAAAATCACCAAATTCACCACAGGGGCATCCTACCGTAGTCACCACTGTCTCTCACTTGCTGAACTGGGCTGGCTTGAATTCCCTCACCTCCTTCAATGGTATCAACTCTCACTCGCCCACAAACTAGTAAACCATCCACTAAATGTCCCATCCCTCCAGAATCTACTCCAACCCTATCGCACCACCAGACGACTAAGATCCAGCAACAAAAATCACTTGCAGATCACTAAAGCCAATAACTCTGCTGGTGAAGCACTATTCTCTTGCACCATAGCCAAATTATGGAACTCCCTCCCACCCACAATTACCTCCATACCATCATGCACCCACTTCAAAACTTTACTAAAAGCATGCTGGCTATGCCCTTGCAAATCTCACTCTAATATCACCCACCCCATCCAAACACTACCTTTTTTTCCACTCCACTAACTACCTTGATTATAGCAAGCTCAGATACTCATAAGCCAGTACTTATTATACAGCACAAACATCTTCTTGTAACATTTGTTAATGTCTATTATGTACTTCAAAGATAAAGATTCTAGTTGTCTACTGATGTACTATGTTCTTCATCTGTAAATATGTTGTAAGTAATTGCTATGTAAATTGTTAATCACTATGTAATCCAATGTAACTACTGTCTGTTTATTTTAACTGTGGAGCTTTTCTCCCCGGGCCTCCGCTGAAAATGGACCTATGTCCAGTCGGACACTCCCGGTCAACAAATATAAATAAATAAATAAACAAATAAATAAATAAATACCCTTCAGAAAATTCATGATGTTGCACAACCTGTTATTCTATCAACTTTCTATGTTTGCAAGGGCAATATTTAAAACATGCCCATATTTATAGGCCTTTGTCCCACTTTTATTTATGGCTTTGTCCAGATTTCATGGTCTAAGAGGTTGAGAGGTATGCTGTATAGTATAAAGCTTATTTTTATGTGGCAAGTGTTTGTCATAACCAAATGCAGTAGTGATCACATGCAAAATGCTCATTAGGCCAGCTTCCACTCATTTACTGTTTGGTAGTCGATTGTGCAGTTTGTGAGACTGTAGCCCCAGACAATCACACAACTGAAGAGAAGGGGGCAGGATTCAAAGAGCCTGACACCCGCGTACCATCACACATTAGATAATAATGATAGGATATATCGAAAACGGGGATTATATAGTTTGCTAAGCAGTTTTTTCATGGGAAAGCTACATGTGCCCTTGCAGGGCACAATGTAAAATATACAGAATGCATGTTTCACAACAGTATGTTTTTTTTAAAGTCAGAGTAATTCTAAAGCAAGCAAGATGAGTTCTGAAGAATATTCTGGAATGTCACTGGAACAACAGATGAAACAACACAGATCAGAAAAGAGCTCCCACACAATGGTATGTAAAAGTTTTACTTTATAGTTAAATTGTTGTCAGCTGAATTTCAGTTCACTGGGCTTGCAGACAGACTGGCAGGGAATGTAGGTGTGCAGCATGTAACTAAAGGGCCACCCAATGTGTGACAAGCGTCTCTGAAAATGTAACTAATTAAAAAGACTAGAGTACAGTTTGAAGTGGGAAGCTACAAAACAGGTGAGATAAATAAATGGCTTAAGGTACAAAGGAAGAAGGAAGTAAGCAGTGAGAAAGGAAGCAAGAGACACAACAGTTTAAATCTTCAGTAGAGAAAAGGAAGTGACAGCAAGAAACAGAGAGGGAGAGGTTCTGAGAAGAGATAGAGAGTGAGAGAGAGTGAGAGAGGGAAAGAGAGAGACAGAGAGTGAGAGAGAGAGAGAGAGAGAGAGAGAGAGAGAGAGAGAGAGAGAGAGAGAGAGAGAGAGAGAGAGAGAGAGAGAGAGAGTAAGAGAGAGAGAGAGAGAGAGAGAGAGAGAGAGAGTGAGAGAGACAGAGAGAGACAGAGAGAGAGAGAGAGAGAGAGAGACAGAGAGAGAGAGAGAGAGAGACAGAGAGTGAGAGAGACAGAGAGAGAGAGAGAGAGAGAGAGAGAGAGAGAGAGAGAGAGAGAGAGAGAGAGAGAGAGAGAGAGAGAGAGAGAGAGAGAGAGAGACAGAGAGAGAGAGACAGAGAGAGAGAGAGAGAGAGAGAGAGAGAGAGAGAGAGAGAGAGAGAGAGAGAGAGAGAGAGAGACAGAGAGTGAGAGAGAGAGAGAGAGAGAGAGAGAGAGAGAGTGAGAGAGAGAGAGAGAGAGAGAGAGAGAGAGAGAGAGAGAGAGAGAGAGACAGAGAGAGAGAGGGAGACAGACAGAGACAGAGAGTGAGAGACTGAGAGAGTGAGTGAAGGAGAGAGATTAGTGAGAGAGGGAGAGAGAAGCAGCACCAGCATAAGAGGGAACCCAAAACCCTTCAAGAAAGGAGTGAAAACTCAGTTGAGGTACCTTAATTACTCATTTTAAATAGGGAGGATGACTTTCAGTGTTTTATTCGGGCATTAGACAGAGTGAATAATTAGAATCATATTAACCAATGGCACTGTGTGAGGTTTTTAACTCATTGGTTCATGGGAAAAGCTATTCATTCCATTAGCGAGATGTCAGATTCAGATTGTGTTGACTACTGTAGAGTGCTTGTTTTTAGTGCTTTTAACCCACATGTAAAACGTATAAAAAACACTTGCAGAAGTAATCATTTACTTTTCTAGGTTGGCAAGTGGATGCAACTTACTGCATGTGAAGTGTCAGGAGAGCAAATAATATGGAAGAAAGGAGTCAGTAATTTGCCTGATGAGATAAGCATCTGACTCATAAACTAGAGATAAATCTTAATTGAAGACATTAGTAAAAAAGGTGACATCTCTTTAGGAAACAGGATACAACTGCACATGGGGGTTTATTTAACATTGGGTATGGGTATAATAGAACCGATAGAGAGCAGTGTAAACTATCACAAAAAAGGACAAGTATGAGAAACAGAGACAAATGGATGGCATTTTGATGACACATGCAGTTATAAGCAGCAAGGCATGGAGAAAAACACATGCAGAGTGTATCAAGGTGGAAACTCGTCAGTCCTCATACTTTCATTAGACGCTGGTGATGTGTTTACTTCAAGAAAACAGCTAGATAATCACAGCAAGCCAGAATAAAAAGTGTAAAGATGTATTGTACTTCTTCTGAAAGGAACTAGTTCAGGACAAGGGATACATTGGGACAGCAAGTCAAAATATGTGGCACATTTGTCAACATATTCAACACTTCCTATGGAAAGTAACTTTGGGAATGATCACAGAATTGTGAAAGGCATTGGTCTCAGAATCAAAGAGGTTTCTAACTCTCAAGGACAAATTAAGTCTGTACATGGGGCAAATAATTATTGTTTAATAAAGTGAACTTTTAATTGAGGACAGAAGGAACATGATACTGCATTTAATAGCCCTAAGGGTTTATAATGGTCATTTCTGGTCACAGCTTATGATATGCTTTTTCTAGGTCATCTAGACATACAAAACGCAAAGATGATACTCATGCAAAGTTTTTCCATGACAAGATACTATGAGACATAGTGCAAAATAAAGTTATGACAAAAGAGACAATGTGAAGGCTGATTTTGCACTTTTGTCTTTTAGTAAAGAAGTGTTTCAAAGGATGGTCATGGATATTGTGGGTTCTCTTACACCCCAAGGCCACAAGCAGGAGGTTTGTCTTGCTGGTAATGGATTATGTCATTATGTACTGCGGTACTGGCTTTGCTGTGTATTAAGGCAGAGAAAAATGTAGATGTTCTGCTAAACATTTTCAGCAATGTAGCTTTTCCCAGAAATACTGATGGACAGAAACTATTACTTTATGTCAGACCTGCTGAGCTGTTTGTGGAAGTGCAATGGGGCAAAGCAGCTACAAACTACCAAACCTACATAAGCAGCTCAACTCTGTTATCAAGACTATCCTAAGAGTATTGACAGACTACATCTTTCTTTGTATACAGGCTGGTACCACGATAATGCAGAGGAGTTTTACCATTTGAGCTACTTTATCATCACAGCATGATGTGTCTCTAGACTTAATGTATTGCAAGTTGAACTCCTCAAAGTGTCCATTGTAGAGAATGCTTTGAACTTCAGGACTAAGTTTACTGAGTAAGGGGCTAGCATAGAAACAACTAGCAGAAGGTTAACAGACTAGATATTTATAATGTACTACTAGTTAATTGGCAAATGTGTCTATTCCTATTTGGGCAAATAAGCTATAAGCAGCTTGGGAAGAACATTTCTCTACTGATAGAGTGGTGAAAATATACATTATCTGGTGGAAGTGCCAGACAGGATACAGAAATACAAATTTATTTTGCTAAAATGATGAAGTCCTAAAATGAAAAAAAGTCATTGGTATCCATTATTCACAATGAGTTACAGAAGGATTCAGGGGGGGGGTGTCCCCACTTGCTCACTTATCTTTGTACAAACAAGGCAGTGTTACCCCACTCACCTTCAATTCATTGAATTACTCCACCATCCAAATAAGTAGCTCAGCTTGCTTATTAACTTATCCAACAGAGCAACTGCTCACTTACCTTCCCAATGTATTGAAGTGCACATCCAACATCAGAGAGGGAACAGAAGGGAGCAAGTCTGCTCCTCTTCTCCACCCACCAGCCTGACCAGGCTGTTCCCCCTCTCTCCTACCAAACTTCCAGCAACCTAACCACCAGTAATGCACTAGGTCAAACATCATTTGGTGTACCCATCCTGCCTAACCAAGCTAGATCCAAATCATTACCTCCTAACCCCATACAAAACTCACAACAACAACCAAGTACCTAAAAACTGAAAACAAAAAACTGACCCCTCACCTATGCTAAGGTAGACCACCATAACCTTAACACCTGTCAGTAACTACTGCCATGATGTAATTAAACCATACCACCCGACCACAGGAAACCTTGCAATGATACCAAAACCATACCAGACACTGAACCCACTACTAAGCCCACCACCATTGAAGCCATGCTGGGGCAAATGCATACCACCATGCCATGTTGCAACCCCATAGTACCGCCCAATGAAACATGTATTTATTTATTTATTTATTTATTTATTTTATTTATTTATTTTGCTGTCAAGTTAATGTAATACCTCTCTTAAATCTTTTCTAAATTCAATTTAATAAAATGCTACCTTCACACCAATTACCCATTATAAACAATAAGACACTCAAACCCACCATCACGGCTGGTAGGAATATGACCTCAAAACACCACCACCATCATGGCCAGCATTGTCCACATTAAACCAAACCAAACCAGGCAAAACTAACTCAACACAATATACCAACAAACTGGAGACTGCCCAATGCCACCAGATCAAAGAAGGCCCATGACACACTATTACCGTCCAGGATGCACTGAATAAACCCGACCCAGTTTCTCCTGAAACTGCAGTAACTCAGAGCTGAATCCTCCTATCAAACCTCCACATCTAGACTACAAGCCTAATTTACTTAATGCAACCTGCTAATCCCGTACCCCTGATGTCTGCCACACTATCTGACCCCTTCCAAAGAAGACCCCCGCTACCCCTACAACAGTGTAAAATTCAACCCTGGTGCTCCCCACACAAGGTCAAACCAAACAACATTACCATGTCACAATATTAACTTCGTAACGAACCCCAAAACTTCATCTCCCAGAAAAAAATGCCACCTTTTGGAACTCCACTTCCTTCAAGCCACCAACTGATGCCCATTCCGCACTTCCTCATCTGTGACCTCATTGTGCTCTGCAAAAAAAAAAAAAAAAAACTGTAAATCCTTTACATATGTCTAAACCAAAACTTCCTAACCTTAAGCACTCCCAAGTGGTCTATGACACCACAATGAAACTTAAAGATGAGAAACTTTGTGAATGATTAAAGCTATTGATTTAGTTTCTCACCATCCCAGTTGTCAGACTAGTCCCAGTAAATGTGCACATTAACTATCATGTGGTAAACCTACCCTCCTTGACAAACCCAGTGGCGGCTGGTGACTTCAAATTAAAGGGGGGCTGCAGGAGACAGCTGAATGGGTGGGGCCAATGGGAAGGGGTATGACCAACTAGAAAGGGGTGGAGCTATGCTCAAAACCACAACAACTGGAACTTTAATTAAATATGCTGCCCTGAGTGCCAAACTGTCATTACAAGAGTCCAATCAAGACAAAATGTAGTGTAGAAGAAAAAAATATTTCAATGCATTGGCTACATGACAACTTACTTAACATCTAGATGGAAACACAAAGGTTGTGAGGCATGAAAAAATAAATTGCTTTTTAAATACATTACTGGAATGCCAGTCAAAATCAAGAATAAAAAAAAACAAGCAGCACTCAGCTCAAGCCACTTATCCTTGTACTACAGTTCTAATTATAATTTATATTCAGCTTTATAAAATTACCAATTAACATGCTGAAAGTAGCAATCTCTGTGGTACCACCACTTGTAAAAATGTTTCTTATCCAAAAAAGACCTGCTGCCTGACAACAACTATCTACTTGTTTCACGGAGAACACATGATCAAAGTAAAAATTGAACAGCAAACAAGAAACAAGCTCAAGATAAATTGCTTAAAGGATTACTGCACAGGTTATGGACCACACATGATAGATTGGCATTCTGTTAAGTATACAGGTAAAGCCTGCAAAGATGACTGCAATTCTCCAACAAATGTAATGAGCTCCTGAAAATACTGTAATCCTGTCCTTTATTACAAATACTGTCATATGCATTTCAATACCTAAGGCTTATACATTATCTAGTTATGTAAATATTCTCTGCATGGCAACAATGAAAAGGCTTTCAATGTTGGTAATTCTTTAACAGTATGCTTATTAAAGCTTACTTGCGTCTTACAATCTCCGACAAGCTTACCTGATGATCATTAAAGCATTACTACTTAAACACAGAGCAACAGGCACTGCAACAGCATGTATTTCCTGAATAATAAGAAGCATAAATCAACGGTATAAAAATATGACAGAAAACCAGAACATTTTGCAAAATCAAGGACAGATGAAAAGCCACAGTCGTATTTGTGGTCTACTTTGGATGGGGGAAGACTCTGCATACTTACACTGCATAACTGCTCCTTGCCTTGCTTGAACACATCCAGAGCCACTACAATGGGGAGTGGGGTGCAACAAGTATGTCAAAATTTGAAATGTCTCTGTCTGACGGTGATGGCTCTGACACTCATACCTCTCAACCTCAGAGCAAGAAATCTGGACAAAGCCATACATAGAAGTGAGACACCGGCCCAAAAATAAGGACAATTTTTAAATATTGCTCTTATAAACTTAGAAAGATAATAGAATAGTAGTAGGTTTTGCATTAGTATGAATTTTTGAAGGGTATGAAATCTGAAACTCAAATGTCTGCCATTATTTTCTAACTTCAATCTTTAATGATTTGCTACTAATTTGCCAGAAAAACACAATTTTATGAAAAACACACCAAATATGGTATGCAAAAATATAAAATTGCCACACAATACAGCTGGGAACCTGTCAAAGAAGGGACACCTTTTTAAAATTAGTACTATTAACTTGAGCAGCTGACAAAATAAGAGCATCTACATGCATTTCTGAAATAAAAGTAATCTATAACTCATCATTACAGTTATTTATAATTGTAAACCCTCCACGTTTTCTTCCAAAATTGCCATTTTACAGAGGGATTATTAGGGGGAGAGCAACATTTTGAGCCCAAACTGGGGACAGTTGAGAGGTTTGGATATTCCTAATTCTATAAAGTGATTTATTTGCATGTACCTCTCAACCTCTTAGTGCAGGAAATCTGGACAAGGCCAAATATATTGGGGGAACATACAAACCGTACTAAAAATTGCACTTATATAAACTTAAGACAGTTGATAGAATAACAGGTCTTGCTTTAGCATGCATTTTTCTGAAGGTTATGACATCTGAAACTCAATATCTGTCATTATTTAGTGACTTCATTATTAAATGATTTGGCAGAAAACCACAAATTTTGAGGAACACACCAAAAATAAGAAGCAAAAATCTATTCATTCTGCAAAATTCTGGACAGTTGAGAGGTATAGTTCAGCTGGGGCTGTCTGAGTTTGCTGCCCTTCCCCCCTCACAAAATCATGGTCGAATGGAGCGTCCCCCTGCAGCCATTCCAATGTCCCATTCCTTGGTTATTTTGCCCCATTTGCCATAAACACTGTAATGTGCATACTGCTTTACTTCTGCAATGATATGGATTTCATTTGAAAGTTTTATTTTATATTTTACAGCATAAACCCAAATAGATATCTGCTAAGCAAAGCCATGCAGTCTCACAATGAAAATAGACTTAGCATTAAAACTTCTCTGCCCTTGAAACTCACATTCATTGAAACAGCATTGAAACCCACATTCAAAGAAAATACATTTTCCCAGTGGCAGATAAAGATTAATTTTGGGCTGTTTTCAAATCATAGGCCCCTTGAACACGAAACATACACATGCTCTTTGATACACCTTCCTGACTGTATTAAATTATATTTCTTGTACAATACAGTACAGTTGTTAGAGGGCATTTTAAATGTATTGTTTTGAACATTTTTCCAGTAAACAATGAAACAAAATGCATGCACCAATAATGACAAAACTGCCCAATTCAGAACATTTCCATCATAAAAGTCTACTCAAACTTCTACAGTCCACCAGTATCAGTAAATATGCATGGTCTCTGAAGAAGTAAAAGTAATCTAAATAATTCCACATTAAAGAAATCTGTTAACTAATGAAGAGGTTGCTGCTAGCAAACAACTTTAAATGTCATTGTTTCATCTACAAATAAAGTACTGGTTGCCCTTGAGAAATAAATTGCCTATACTGCATTAAAAAAAATGATAAGCTAGTAATATCGCAATAGGGAATGGATGGCAAACTGATAACAGGTTCATAGTTGCTAGGTATCTTCGCCAAAGAGGACTGCAGCATTCATCCCCTTTACAACAGAGTACAGTATCAGCAATGGATCGACCTACTGTGGGAGTAGAACCCACAGCCTTCTGCATCAAAAGCAAGTACATAACCTGTTGTGTTATTAACAATGCAAGCAGGCTTGGTATAAGCAGCACTAAACTTTTGTTTCCCTGCAGCTCTCAGCTCCTTGTAAAATCTACTCGACACTCAGCTGTATCTTTGAACTTTGCAGCACAAGAAACCTGGAAAAAGCCAAAATTTATTGGGGGGGGGGACAAAAGCCCAAAAACCAGGAACACATTTTAAATATTGTTTGTATAATGTTGGAAAGTTGCTAGAATAAAATGCTGTGTTACCACCATACATTTCACTGCCAAGTATTGAACCCAGGACACTGTGCAAACCAATCAGAGCAACATACCACTATGCCAAAGCATCTATTTTTGTGAAAGAAAGGAAGACTGAAACTTAAATGGCTACCATTTAGTGAATTCAGTTCTCACCATAGCTGTCAACATCTTAGCACAAAACACCTGAACAAAGCCAATAATGGGGGAATACAGTCCAAAAAATAGGGACAAATATCCAATGAGGACATCAGAGCAAACACAGGGAGGATATGCAGACTCCACACAGAAGGCACCCCAGCCAAGAATCAAACCAGACAACCTGCAGCTGTCAGGCAACAATGCTACCACTGCACTACTGGCTGTGATAAGTAACAAAAATACAGAAACCACAGATTTTATGAGGAACAAAACAAATATGAGGCAAAAATTTGCAAATGTTTTACAAATGGTGGTGGGTAGGGAATTCAGGCTCTTGTCACTTGGGTCCAAGGTACAGGGTTCAAGCCTTATTCTCTACCCACCACCATGTAGCAACTGGGACATTTCACACACACACACACACACACACACACACGCACGCACGCACGCACACACACACACACACACACACACACACACACACACACACACACACACACACACCAGATTCTGTCCTCCGTAAACACCCTACCTGTCTCTGTCCTCTATGCGATCCTGTACTCTGCAGCAGCCCAGCTAAGTCCTCTGTAATGATCTTGCAGCCCGATCACCTGTCTCTGTCCTCCATAACGTCCCATGCATGCTGTTGGGTCTCCTGTGAGATACGAGGAGGCTAGAGCCTCCTGCTGTTGGGTCGACGTGTGGAAGCTGGAGCCTCCAGCCTGCAGGTGATGCAGTCCAGTGATCTTCCAGTCTGTGCAGTTGTCACTGCACAGACCTCTGGGTTGGAAGGGTGACGTTTCCTGCCTTCCCTATCCGGACTGCCTAACAGAGCAGTCTGGAGCTCAGGAATGAGCATGCATGTGTGCATGGAGTTCTGATCTGCCTAACACAGCAGTCAGGAACTAAGTGTGGAGTCTGGAAATTTTTTTAATTTTATTTTATATGTTCTATGGTGGTGGGAATGGGGAATTTATTTTATTCATTTTCCAGGTGGGGGGTGGCAGTCCTGCAGTCCAATAACATGAGCCAACCCTGGACAAACCCTAACCATACTTCTTAGCAAAACTGTGGACAAGGCCATCAATCATGGGAAATAAGCATACCTACATATAACTCCTACAAAAGTAAGAACTGTCTAAAACAGGTTCTGCATTGCCATGAATTTTGAAACGGTATGAAGTCTGAAATTCCCTTGTCACCCTTTCCCAAATTTAACCCTCAATGCTTTGTCAAAGCTTGACCAGAAAACACAATTGTATAAGAAATTGATAAGGAGAAATGCATACAGCCTTCAAAATCTGAAAAGTTGAAAGGTATACTTTTACGACTGTAAAGATTCATCTGCCCCGGAGAGAAACACCAGTTTCAGCCTCCACCACAACCACTAACATAAACCAACCACCAAAATAATTCCCACCTTTCAACAAAAGGCAAAAACTGCAGAACAGAGCAAGAGGGTCTAAACAAAATCTGAATCCATCAGTAATGTCTCCAAAAGTCAGTGACAGTTAAAAAACATACGTCAGAAACTCCCTCTGAACCCCTGTAGAAGGAAAACACCCCTTCTCTCTCATCAATATTCCATTCTTCTAAACAATTCTTGTACAAGACAGGGCACACCCAGTCAGTAATAATTATAGTCAGCAAATCCCAAATGAAAGTGATTTGCCATTGGGTGAACAACCAAAGTCATCCCATTTTTTTTTTTTTTTTTTTTTTTTTATATTTTTTATATAATCCACTAGCAAGAGTCCCCCCACCCTCCCCCAATGATCACAACTCCAGGAGACATCACAAAACATCCCCACAAATTAGTCCCACACCATTCAGGAGTAAGCAACTGCATGACCCAATGTCAGAAGTCAGCAGTGCGACCTTAGAATGACCCCAAACAAATCACCAAATAAAGACCTTCATACGATTCTCATACCCCTACCTCCAAACTTCCCCAGAGCAAGCCATCTAGACAAAGATGCAAATAAAAGGGGGACAAAGACCCAACACAGAAATAATTTAAGCATTTCTCTTACAAACTTAAACAAATTTCACGTCAGCAAGAAAGTCAATTGTCCGTCATTATTTTCTACGTTTAACCTTTAGTGAGTTGCCATGAATATGCCAGAAAACCAAATATGAGGTAAAATCTGGTCACACTACAACATCTCTATAGTTTAGAGATATGGCCAGACCCTCACATAGCTCAGAATTCACCACTTCTGCAGCCCATATGGGTACACAGCTATATTAAAAGGAAAGTGTGACAAAACCCACCTCTCCCCATGACCACTAGTGCCTCCAATGTATGAGCAGAAAAAGCCACTATCTGTAGGCAGCCCTCCAAGTTGGGAATGCCCTGAGCAGCAAAGCATCCGTGCAGTGTCCTGAAAATGATCATGAGCATAGCTGTCAACCTCCCAACCCAAAAAATCCGGATACAGCCTGACACAGTGGGGACACATGCTCCAAAATAGGGACTCCAAAACATTCCTATCCCCATACCAAACCACTAATATAACAAGATTTGCCTCCATATGCACCCCCTGGGAGACACAAAATCTGAAACCCCAACCAAAGCCACCCAGTACTTTGCTTCCTAAACACATAAGGGAACACAACACAACAGCTGAGAAAGTTTTTTCAATGGGACTGACCAAGTTATTAAAGAAATCCAGACACTCCATAAACCCTCCTCCACTGGAATGCAAGGCCGCTAGCCGAAGCCACAGAAAACAAACCAATAAAGCCCAACTACACCCTCAGCAACAAAGTACTCAGCTACAAGCAAAATATAGGGTCTACATAAATGGAAACCACAAGCCCTTACAAACACTTCCCCCCCAACAGTTCCGACAACCACCTATCAAACTGCACAGATAAAGGGCCATGTGATACCAAGCAGAATTGACAACAAGAAATCACTGAAAACATTCAACACTCACTAAACACATATCCCCTACCCCTAAGATCGCAAATTTTATGAGGAACCAACTTACGATGTAATGACCAAACAATCTTACTACTAACTGGTAGCATACAATTAAAATATAAACTTGACAGAGTCTCCTAGAAAGTTGACTGCCATAGTTAAATTGAGGAGCCATCTATCCATACCGGTTAATGAGAGAGTTATGTCTATCCCCTCAAGCAGGGTCCCTAAGAAGGAGACTGCCATGGAGGATCCCCAGTGTTAAATGCAGTCTGGCAAGTTCAGCCAATCTCAACACACATCAACATAGCAACTAAATGCACCATGTGGCTGTGCAGCCAATGGCTGATACCCACCGCCCTCTAATAGCTCGTGAAGATGCCACCATCATCAAGAAAAAACACCAGTCATCAAGGAAAATGCTAAATAGATGCAATGAAAAGCTATGCAGACAGTGGCTGACAAACAGAAACTCCTTCAGACCGTATACCCAACCATTCAGTTATGCACTCCTTGAACCTGAACAAGCCACAAAATTAATATGAATTTCTAAACCTTGCTTTTATTAGCAACCTATCACTAGTCCAAAAGGATCCATTAAAACTCCCTCTTCAAGCAGAACGAGGACTGTACTATAAGTCAGATTACTGTAACCTCTTCAAACGAGTAGTGACCAAAATTACCGGGCATGAAGCTGAGCATTCTGTTTCCTGTACATCCAGTAGACCTGCAAGGATTCTCATCATTGTTCCAAGAGTCCGCATTCCTACTTTCTCGATATCTGTGAGAAGCCACACTGTTGCGAAGCTCCATGCATGCCAGGTGACAACAGGACCTGTACCCTGCTTAAAGCCCGCAAAAAACTGCTCACAGCACTAGCTGAGAGGAACAGCAAAAAACAGCTGCCGCACCCCATGAAGTATTTACTGCACACTTAGGCACTGTAATGGGAAGACATAATGGCAAACATGAATATGGTAGAGATTATAACCGAACCAAAGTTAAAGCAGGAACTAAACAAGTCCTACACAGTCCGCCGCTACCAAGAGTTGTCAGGTAAACTAACTCTGTGTGAAAATGTAACTGCCCAGAAAACCAATCACTCCATATGCATGCACAGAAACCTGCCAAGCACCAAAGATAGACAACACTGAAAAGCACTGTCACCATGACCGCAATCCACAACACCATCAGGCACAAACCAGCATGCTCCCAACAACCAAGTACTCAATCCACTCCTCCAAACCACACTGACCACCACCAGACCGACAAACCTGAGCAACAAACCACAGCACCCCGTGCCTCAAAAAACCCCAAGCAATTTATGGCAACACCAGTCAAGGCTACTAAAGAAATAAGCAGGGCTGACCACCCACACGCTATGACTCCTTCCTATCCTGGGAGTTATATTTATTAGTTATGTAACTTTGCTTTGCTGAATACAGTGGTTTAACAGCTTACCTTATAGTTTGCAACACCACAGTAGCAAAATTATCGAATGGAATGATAAAGTGAAGGCCTATCCTTCTCCAAAAAACTCGGAGTAACCCTGACAAGACATGTATAACTGGAGAAAGGCCAACTGAACAACATATATTCCACAACCATTCTTGTCCCGACTACTCTGTTCCAACATCCACCCTCCAAAAAAAAAAGTTATTAAATATACAAAACACCTGACCACCCCACCATCCACCAATGACCAGAGGCCTGCCTACTCACTTCGCATACCTACAGGTTGTCTCGGACATAACTTTGTCTTAGCAAGTTCATGCCAAAAATGTGACTCCTACCTCAGTTACACTTGACAAAACTCTCTAAGCCTCTCCCTACCCTTACCTCATTTCCTCCTAAACATCCCTCCATCCCAATTAACCCTATCCTCCCCTTATTCTCTTAACTCCTTCTAACCTGTGTATCTAGCCCCACTTGAAGAAGTCCCAGGACAAAATGGTCTGCTCCAAACCTCATTTCTTGTTGCCTCTGAAGAAAACTCACTTGTAATCTAAAAAGGAATGAGAAATGCCAGATTTTTTTTCATAGACAGAAAAATGTGAAGAATTGCATATGAAATCTGGAACTTGTTGATGCATATGTGTTTGTAGAATGTAACTCCTTTCACAGTCACTGTTTCCTATCAAAAGCTGCACTATTTCATGTTGAAATGCAATGCTGTTAGTTTACAAGAAGGAAAACATTGTTTTATTTTGAAACAAAACTAACCTCCTTGGAGTAGTAGACTAAGACTGCAGTTCATTTATTACTGTTTAGGACTGCTCTTTGCGTACAAGAAATCTCTAATTTGCACAGAAGACTGGGCATACAGTCTTGTATTTCTGTCTTTTATTTAGGCAAGATATCTAGGAGTCTTTCTTGCCTTAGCATTCTCAAGGCATACAAACAATAGAGTTAACAAAACGCCTTCTCAATTGAAGGTTTGCAAAATTTCAGACCTATTATCTCTAACTGCAAGGCCATTTATAACTAATAAGATACTGTATTCCTGAAACTGAATAAATCATATCATTATTAACATTATTAAGTCTCCCCATCCACATAAAACAAACTCCATCCCTGTCCATATTTAAGCACAACTTAGACCTATGGATGGGAAACAAAAATTTACCGTGGCACTTTCCCTATAGAACGAATAAACAGACACTGCTTGTAAATGCTTTATCCTATGCATGTGTCCCCTCAAATTATCATTGGTATGATCCCAGTTGTTCTCATTAGGAATAATGTATAATTACTGACATGGGATGGGTAAGGCCAATCTATAACCAAATGGGATAGGCTATTTTGAGAACAAAAAGGGAAACTGGCTAGACTTAAAAATGGCCCTCAAGGGCAGCTTGCCTAGTACTTACCCGTGAATGCATGAACTTCAATCTAATACTTGTTGTTGTTGTTGTGTCTTTCGGCTTTTCCCGATTAGGGGTTGCCACAGCGGAACTCCGGTCCGCTAATGATTGGTAGTTGATTTTTACGTGCCGAGTTACCAGCCCTGACGCACAACCTTCAATGAAGGTACGCCCATTCACGCATGTCTCCTCGCAGAAGATGCTTTAGCTGAGAATCGAACCAGACAGCGTCTTACTGTGAGGTGACAACGCTATCGCAGCACCACTAATACAGAAAAAACCCAGGTATTAGAAAACAAGATTTGTCATTTTGTCCTACTATTTAATGACCATACCCACCACTGTAATCTCATAAAGAGATTTCATTGGCTACCAGCTAATAGTCAAACTAATACGCTGATCAGAACTCCCTTGCTCAAATTATGATGCTAGTTTAATATCCTCAACTAAAGTCAGCCTTACAAATAAGATAACCATCATATTCACTGAGAGATAGTCAGAATTAAGTGATTACCATCGGGAAAAGGCATTTATTAAACTCAGGAGAGCAACATGGAATCAACAATCTGGAAAATGCATTTTCAAATAAAATAAGATGCCTTCAGTACTGAACTGATGAAGCATCTTCTAGAAGAAACTGCCTCTAATTGCTTTTACAATACTGAAAAAGATTATGTAGGCATGTAAACTTGTGTAAATGGAATATTTACAAGTACCATATATAGGTATCACTATAGAGAACTACATTATGTAAATACCATAAATATTATCATATCCCCACATGCTTTGAATACTGTGAATATAATTATTTCTTGCTACCTCTTTTCTATGTGGGTTTACTTTTGATGTGCTTTTTGTTACTGTATGTACTTTTACTTTTATCACTTTATTGTATAGAATACTTTGTTCCTCTGGAGCTCAGGTTGTGGCTGAGAAGGGTATGTAGACTAGTCCACTTACCAGCTAACTAACTAGCTAAGTAACTAACTAACTAACTAACTAACTAACTAACTAACTAACTAACTAACTAACTAACTAATTAACAAAATAAAATTGGCATAGGGGCTTGCTGAACTCTGCTCAAACCAGGAAGCAGCAAACAGTATTATTATTATTTTTAACAGGGACAGTAGAATATCATTTCTACAGTTTGCTTTTCTAGTGATGGTAAGCTCAGTCCTTGGTAACATGCCTCTGTGGCAGTGGCATAGCTGGGGGGGTATGGTGTGGGGGGTGAGAGGTGCAGTCACCCCAGGTAGCACTTTTGGGAAATAAGTTTACTTTAATTGTTCAATTTGTAACATTTACTTTAATTAAAAAAAAAACTGTTATAAAGGGTGTTGTTGCACAGACCTCCTGTTCTTCCTGGACACACACACACAATTTTTGCTGCTATTTCAGTTCTTCATGCCCCAGTTTGGTATACCAGATGGTTAGAGTTATTCAGGCTCAAACCCTATACCTGAATTCTCTACCCATGCCACCATTTGTGATTCAGGGAGTTAAGTCCATAACTC
Organism: Protopterus annectens; assembly: GCF_019279795.1. Lineage (NCBI taxonomy): Eukaryota > Metazoa > Chordata > Ceratodontiformes > Protopteridae > Protopterus > Protopterus annectens. The sequence goes on along the minus strand of NC_056745.1, from coordinate 584,492,184 downwards.
TCAACTGTCAAGATTTTCACAGAATGTCTGGAATTTTAGCTCATACTTTTGGTCTGTTTCTCTTTTATGGTTTTTGGCAAATCAGTGAGAAGTGGATTCACTAAATAATGATAGCCATTTACGTTTCAGCCTTCCTATCTTTTAGGAAACATATGGTAACACAAAACATTTTATTCTAGCAAAGTTCAAGATTATACAAGCAATGATTAAAATGTGTCCCTGGTTTTGGGGCTTTGCCCCCACACAATAAACTTTGTCTTTCCAGATGTATTGTGTTGCAAAGCTGTAAGATATAGCTGAGTGTTAAGTGGATTTTACAACGAGCTGAGAGTTTCAGGGGAAGAGAAGTTTAGTTCTGCTTATACCACCTCTGCATTGTTAGTAGCACAATCAGTAGTATGCTTGCTTTTGATGCAGAAGGATGGGGGGTTCTACTCCCAGAGTATGTAGATGGATTTTGATACTGTACTGTGTTGTACTTTAAAAGGGGTGGATGCTGCAGTCCTGTGAATGTCCTCCTTTGGAGGAGAGACCTAGTAAGTATCATGAACCTGTTATCAGTTTGCCATTCATTCCCTATTGCAATATTTCAAGCTTATCATTTTTTTCATATAACGTTGGCAATTTATCCTTCAAGGGCAACATGCAATTTATTTGTAGATGAAACAATGAAGTATAAAGTTGTTTGCTAGCAGCAACACCTTCATTAGTTACAGATCTCTTTAATGTGGAATTATTTAATGACTTTTACGTCTGCAGCGATTGTACACATTTACTGATATTGGTGGATTGTAATGACAGAAGACTGAGAAGACTTTTATGATGGAAATGTTCTGAATTGGGCAGTTTTGTCATTATTGATTAATACATTTTGGTTCACTGCTTACATGATAAATGTTCAAAACAATACATTTAAAACACGCTCTAATAAGTGTGCTGTGTTATACAAGGAATATAATTTAATACAATCAGGAAGGTGAATCAAAGAACACATGTATGTTTGCATGGTCTTAAATATGTTCATAGGTTCATAGGTAGGTATAAGGCTATTGGCACTAGGGCCTATATAAGCCTAGCCAAAAATGTACACTGGCTTTTGCCACCAAAGAAAATTATTTTCCTGTGGCCCTGTTGAGCAGAGCCACAGAGGTGAGCCCTGGGGTGAATTTCCTATTTCCCAGCCAATCATCAAGATTTTTCTTGAAGAGTGCTAATGACGAGCTTTGTTTCACATAGATAGGTAGTTTGTTCCAGAGTATGGGAAGTCTCTGGGACAGCAATCTATCCCTCCAGCATGTTCTGTTTATTGTGGTGACAAGGTTTAGGTCCCTAGAGCGTGCAGCTCAGAGGGATTGGGATTTTTTTAAGTGGAGCATGTCAAACAGCTCTGGGTTTGACATAACTTTGTATGGCAGGCAGAGACTGCCTCTGAGTAGGCAATATGCGACGGAGTAAAGCTGGAGTTTTTTGAGACAGTCTAGTAGGGTATCTGTTTGATGCCGGTAATCCTCTTTGTGAGGTATTTATGCAGCCTTTCCAGTTGTTGTAGATGTCGTGTGCGGTACATACCAAAAGGGGCATTGTACTCTATAATGGGTCAAATGAGTTATGAGGACTGGGGAACAATGACCTCTTTTTTCCTGAATGAGAAACCTTTTGTGATGAGGTGCACCATGTAGAAGGATTTCCTGACTACTGTGGTGATGTGATTATCAAAGAAAAGACTACTGTCCACCTGTGTCCCAAGGTCTGTTATCACACTTTCGGTGTTAAGCAGACTACCAACTATGCGGTAGCTCATGGGTACAGAATTTTTACCAAAGGGGATGACAATGCACTTTTTGGCAGTGAGCTTGAGGCCATGGCTTTGACACCAGTCATCTGTCTCAGTGAGGCCCTTTTGTATGATGTCCACATTGTTAGGAGTTCGATTATGGCTCCTAGTTTGCAGTCATCTGCAAACTTCATTAGCCAAAGACTTTCTGTATTAGCCAGTACTTCAGAAAAGTAGATACCAAACAGGAAAGGACCCAGGACTGAACCCTGTGGTACTCCACTTGTCACTGGTCTGAAGGATTTAGAGTCTGCTACTTTCATAGTGTGGGTTCTGTCAGGGAGCCAGTTGGCAACCCATCTTGTGACATAGGAATTTATACCTAGTTAGTGAGTTTATCTATAATTCCAGAATGGGGGATGGTGTCAAAATCCTTGGGGAGATCTAGATAGGCTGTGTGAACCACCTTACCTTCATCTGTGGCTCTGGTGATTGCTTCAAAGAAGTCTGTCAGGTATAGGAGACATGATCTGTCATTTACAAACCTGAACTGGGTGGGGGTCCAGAGTTTGGAGATTACCAATGTCTTTGTTTATACGTTCCATGATGATGACATACCAAAAAGGGGCATTGTACTCTATAATGCGTCTAATGAGTGATGAGTAGAGGGCAACAAGTACTTCTTTTTTCCTGGATGAGAAACCTTTCGTGATGAGGTGTGCCATGTAGAAGGATTTCCTGACGACTGTGGCGATGTGATTATCAAAGGACAGAATACTGTCCACCTGTGTCCCAAGGTCTCTTATAACATTTTCAGTGTTAAGTAGACTACCACCTATGTGGTAGCTCATGGGTACAGAGTTTTTACCAAAGGGGATGACAATGCAGTTTTTGGCATTGAGCTTGAGGCCATGGCTTTGACACTAGGCATCTGTCTCAGTGAAGTTCTTTTGTAGGATGTCCACATCTTTAGGAGTTTCGATTATGTCTCCTAGTTTGCAGTCATCTGCAAACTTCATTAGCCAAAGACTTTCTGTGTTAGCCTGTACTTCAGAAAAGTAGATACCAAACAGGAGAGGGCCCAGGACTGAACTCTGTGGTACTCCACTTGTCACTGGTCTGAAGTCGGATATGGAGTCTGCTACTTTCACAGTGTAGGTTCTGTCAGTGAACCAGTTGGCAACCCATCTTGTGACATAGGGATTTATACCTAGTTTAGTGAGTTCATCTATAATTCCAGAGTAAGGGATGGTGTCAAAAGCCTTGGCGAGATTTAGATAGGAACCACCTTACCCTCGTCTACAGCTTTGGTGACTGCTTCAAAGAAGTCTACCAGGTTTAGGAGACATGATCTGCCTTTTACCAACCCAAACTGGGTGCGGTGCAGAGTTTGGAGATTACCGATATCTTTGTTTATAAGTTCCATGATGATATATTCCATGGCCTTGCAGACCAGGCTTATTAGGCTAATGGGACGGTAGTTCTCAGGGTCTGTGGTGGCTCCCCCTTTGTGGAGTTGGATAACTGTCACCGTGCACTATTCAGTGGGCACAAAGCCTGAGGTGAGGCTATGATTGAACATGGTGATTAGGTCGGGTGCCAGTTCATTCTGTAGTTTGTGCAGAATGCAGCCTTGTATGTTGTCAGTCCCATGGATGCTGTGTTCTTGGCTTTGGAGAGTGTGGTTTTTACCTGTGTAGACGTGATTACAGGAACTTTGCATTCTTTTGGTATAGAGATGGGCCCTTTTGGGGGTGAGAGGGGGGTAAAGTTAGCACTGAACCTATCTGCCAGGATGTTGGCAATATCAGTTGGTTCTGTATATTTAGTGCCATTGTGCTGTAACTCAGTGCAGAACTGAGTGTTGCCATTGAGATTCTTGACATAGCTATAGAATACTTTGTGGTTGTCTTTAGACTCAATGGTGATTTTGTTTTCATAACTAGCTTTGGAGGATTTTATGAGGGAATTCAGCTTCTTATTGAGGCTGACCAGGGAGTTCCTCCAGTCATGGGATTTTACTCCTTTTTGCAACAGTTTCTTTCTTCTGTTGTAGAGTGTATTTATGGCAGGGGACCACCAGATTGGCTTCCTTTTTTTGGAGGATAGCATCTTGGTTCTGTTAGGGATAGCACAATCCATGCACTCATGTGAGTGCTTATAAAATGCTTTCTGTAGGATTCAGCAATCGTACCTCTATTGTCTGTCTGCAAAGGTGTTGTTAATGACCAGGTCTAGGATATTGCTGCCCCTGGTGGAGGTGTGGATAAGTTGATCCAAGGTGTTGGAATTTATGAATTCCAGAAAATGTTGAGAAAAATAGTTGGTACATGAGCAGTATTCCCAGTTAATGGTGGGGTAGTTAAATTGCCCATTATTAGGGTATTGGGTTGTACCCTAATATTTTCCAGTGTATCAAGAAATGAGGAGTGGGGAATCCTGGGGCATGGTGGGGGATCTGTAGCAAGTTACAATTTGTATTGCAGTCTTGCCCAGAGTTAGTTGCACTTGGATAATCTCGGATGCATTATGTTGAGCAACTTGCCTGGAGGTGTGGATATCCTTAATGAACATGGACATGCCTCCACCTTTAGTGTTTTGGTCCAGGTTAGGTGGCCGAAAGGTATGGTATGAATTATAGCCTGGTAATACAGGGGTGCTCTTTGGAGCCTTGAACCAGGTCTCTGTCACTGCACAGATGTCAATGTTCTCCATTTTAAGGAGTGCCTCGAGTGAATGAATTTTTAGGTTTAGAATTCTACACTGAGTAGCATTACCCTCAGATTTTGCTTGCTTGTACCTGTTACAGTGGTGAATTTGTCATTTGACCCTTGCCCAAAAAAAAGCAGTATAGGGGTGACAAGAGCCTTAACAAGTATCCAGAATCCCAAGGGCAAAAGGTGCAGGCCATCTCTGGCAAAGCATTGTTTTCTGTCGATCATGTCATCCCAGGCAGACACATATTGGAGCCTCTTAGAATGACACCAGAAGCTTAGCCAATTGTTGAAGTCAATCATTTTGTCCTTGTACTATGGTATCATTCTGGGTGATGGCAGAATGCTACACAGGACTTGGGTCATACCTGCCTGAGCTACAAGATCAGAGAGCTTCTCCATGTCTCTTTTCATGTAGTCCAGGGAGGTACGTCTCAGGTCATTCACACCAAAATGGACAATGACAGAGTGATATTTGTACGTGCTGTGGAGTGACCTGAGAGCATGCATTATGTGGTGGATTCTGGCACCCGACATGTAGCTGACAGTAACTTTCTCCTTGTTTAGCCTGGTGAGTGGAACATCAGTGTGCCTGACTATAGAGTCACCTATGACTAGAGTGTTGGATACATTGTTATGCCTTATGGGCTGTGGTTGAGTGGCACACAGAGTTTGTGGGCTATGTATCATTTGGGTTGTATTGGGGGGTGGAGGTTGCTTGTGTTTCTACTTTGGAGGTCTCTGTTGCTTGAGCAGATTTTTATTGAGAGCTTCCATGAATGTAGGTGTGTGTTTTGTGTTTCTATGTGTGTGTTTTGGTGGTGTATGTTTTGAGGGACAATGTGATGAGTGTGGTGTGGTGCAAGTGTTTACCTTCACCTCTTGATTGTCTAGTCCAGTCTTGGGTGAAGAGAGCTTTGCTTCCAGTTTGGCTATATAAGTGCATCTCTCACAGGTTGTAGTATTGGGTGGTAGAAGGAGAGGGTTATGTGTGCAAAATGCCTATGATGTGTAGCCGAAAGATAAACTTTATCTGCCACTGGCCAGATGCATTTTCATTAAATGTGGGTTTCAATGCTGTTTTAATGAATGTGAGTTTCCAGGGCAGAGAAGCTTTAATGCTAAGTTTGTTTTCATTATGAGACTGTTTTGCTTTGTTTAGCAGATGTTTATCAGTATTTGTGCTATAAATTTTAAAATAAAAGTTTTTTAAATTAAATCAAATAATCATTGTAGAAGTAAAGCATGAAGCAGTATGCATATTACAGTGTTTATGGTAAATGGGGAGAAATAGCCAAATAATGGTACATTGGAATAACTGCAGGGGAGAGAGGGCTGTGTATGGGGGCCCCATGTGACTATGATTTTTGTGAAGGGGAGGGGCAGCAAATGCAAAGACAGCCCTGAGAGGCACAAACTCTAGCTATGTCACTGCTCTGTGGCATCTGTGGTTATAAAACAGTTTCAGTGATTTAGTAACGGTTAGGCTAAAATTTCCTCTACTTTGTGGTAAGCACTACATTATTTAGATTAAGTTATTTTGCTTAAAAGATATTCTGTACTTCTTCCCATTTAAAATAAATTACTGACTTTTATATTTAAATTTATCCTTTTTATGCCTTCACCTAATTTTATGTTATTTTCTGTATTTATAAAACTTGTGGATGGTATCTTACTTATTAGTGTATCATGGTAACCTCATATCATTGGAATGGATGCCAGCAACTGCTCTTTTTGAATTCAAACTGCTGAATCATAAGCTCCTATAATTTGATATGATGGTTGCCTCAAATGAAAAGTAGTTTTGGTTAAGACTTTTACTGCTGGCAAGATTATCTCATTCAAGTCTATAATGCCGTTTTTGCAATCTAACAGTTAGCACTCATAAATCCGTATGGTATCCAGGGCAAGGAGTTATTAACAAAAAGGCACTAAAGGTGTTAATCTAGGATGTCCTGAAGTGGAAAAATGACTTACTGTTGCCACTTATTATTCACATTTCTGTAGCCTTGTAGACTTATGTAACTGGAATATTTACAAGTACCATGTATGTAGATATCACTAAAGAGGGGTATGGCGTGAAATGCAATGGAAGGAAGACTTGAAAATTCATTGCCAGTGCTACTGTTAGTTGTTTGTTAGTAATTATGAAAATAAGCAATATTTCCATATCCACATAATACATCAAAAACAAGTGACTTATAAACTATGACATGGCACCAGCTGAATCCTTTTATGTTGTTGAAGAAAGCTGTAATTGATATTTGCACTGAAAGTTATACATCTTAAGAAATACTCAGTGTTATTTATATTATTAAGCATATTTTATATTTCTTTAAATATCTCAAGAAACATGCACTCAGAAAGGAATTTCTTGTTGTTATATGAAAGCTAATGTGTTCAAATAAAATATATCTAAGTTGTACAATTTCCAACATATGATCATTTGTTTGTGAAAGTTTATAACACTGAGGTTGTGCACACTATAATACAATATTTATGAGAAGACTATTATCACTGTAGAGAATATTTCTTACTGATAATTTCACTATTGGTACAGTTTTAATAGATTTTACTGTTTAAAAAATATTTACATTTGTTTAGCGGATGCTTTTTAAGTTGACTTTTCAAAAAAAAAAAATGCTCTGCAATACAAAGGTGTGATAGACTGCTAGAGGTGTGATATTCCACACCACATAGGTGTTAGTAAGTTATATTTGAAAGAAATGGGCTCTTACTGAGTTTCTGAACTCTTAGGAAGCCAATTATTATAGGTCTGTTATGAATCTATACAATGTAAGGCTTATTTCATTGTGGCAAGTGGCTGTTGTAACCTGAGGCAGAAATTTGCATTTGTCATAAAATCTTCAGACCAATCATCCGTCACATATTTATTTGGTAGTTAGCAGTATGAAAAGAAAGACTTTAACAACTGGCCATCACATAACTAGAGATGGCAATGCAGGATTCAATCCTTGTAACTGCAGCAGACTATCATAATACCTATTACGTATCATATAAGCAAGTCTGTCTTCAATGGTAAAACATTTAATCGAAACTCACTCTCTAGCCTTGAGGCTGTTTGACTACTGGCGTTGTTCTTTAGAGCCACCCATTTTACCTAAATTTGCTTCTTTGAATTTTGTTTTGATGGCTTAAAAATGGTCTGTTGCTGAAGGTGGGCTCACTGAGTTATAGTGTAGGCCAAAGTTATAAATGTCATTATGAATATTACACAGATAACTTTATTTTTATTTTTTTTTTTTATTTTACATTTGTTGACCGGGCTAGTCCAACTGGATACAAGTCAATTTTCAGTAGAGGCCCGGGGAGATAAGCTCCACTATAATCTACATAAATACAAGACAAACAAAAAGTACAAAACAACAAAAAAAAAAAAAACAATCCAAAATACATAAACTTGAAAATATCCATCAACAAGTTGATTAATACCGTAACTTAATTCTACTGTGGATGAGTACAAATGTTTAGCAAGGCAAAAATACAGTAATGTTTACCATGAGAAAAGTCTTAGATAATTCACAAAGAGGGGAGTGAGAGGATTAATTTACTAAATTCAGCAAGGTGGGTGAGCAGAGGGGAGATGTAGAAAAAGGTAATACTGGGGGGGGGGTTAGTCTGGGTTAGTACATGGACATAGCCATTGTAACTTTAGTTGAATTTTTAGTTGTTGCTTTTTAAAGAGTGGTAATGATGAGAGAGATGTCAGTTTACTGGGAAGCTTGTTCCAAATCTTCCGCACTGAGTTTGAGAAAAGAGAGTTACCTGCCTTATTGTGGGATTTCTGAATGGTTACCAGTAGTTTATTTGCAGATCGAAGGGTAGTAAGGTTTGTGTAGGGGGAGATGAGGTTTTTGAAAATAGGAGTTTTATTAGGCTGGTATAGAATATTATGGGTAATGGAGAGTTGTTGAAATTCAATTTGGTTATTAAGTTCTAGCCAACCTAGAAGTTTGAGATTTAGACAGTGATGAGTTCTAAATGGGGAACCTGTAGCAAACCTAGCAATATTGTTATAAGAAGTGATCAATTTGTTTAGGTTGCTTTTGGAAAGATTAGTAAAAATAGGTGAGGCATAGAGGAGGGTGGAGGTCAGATGGGTCTGGGCAATAGTAGCTCTAGCATCTGGGGTGAGAAAGGGTTTTATCCTATACAAGGATCCAAGTTTTCTGTTTACACTTTTAATTGTAGCATTAATATGTGAATCAAAGTTGAGGTTATTATCAATTATTACACCTAAGAGTTAGGTAGTTGGGTCAGGAGCTATGATTGTGCCATCGATGGATGTAATAGAGAAATGAATTGGGGTGGATTTTATAGTAGGCCTCTCACCAAGTTAATGCAATTGGTGAACAATATTGAGAAATAATAGATCTTGCACTGGTTAATGTATTTTGCCTTGCAAAAATGTCCACAAAATATATACCTTCTCAAGTAATACTATTTACATAACAACTTGTGTTTATTATCAACAAATTTTTCAGATATGGACAGCTGGCGTATTTGGGCATAATGCATATTTTAGAAAGTTCTGTTTAACTGTAAATGACTATAACACCAAATACAATAAATGGACCTAGTTTTTTACGTTATTTAAACATCCTAAAACCAGTATGACATGATTTCAACATACAACTGCAAAAGCAGGAAGCATCTGAGAAGCACATATGTCATCCAAAATTAATATCTTGGAGGCTGTCTAATTTTTTAAACTTCATTTCGGTGAAGACTTAACTTCCCAGTCTTTTCAGATGGGTATGCAAATATGTACTGGCAAACTTCACCTTATATGTATCAACATTTTGAGATATACTGAAATTTTGTGACACAACTGTGTGTGTGTGTGTGTGTGTGTGTGTGTGTGTGTGTGTGTGTGTGTGTGTGTGTGTGTGTGTGTGTGTGTGTGTGTGTGTGTGTCAGGGGCGGCTCGTGCTATCAGACTGCCGGACTGCAGCTGTCCCAGCAAAAAGATTCACATTTGTACTTGAAAAAAAAAACAAAACATGTAAAATATTTTGTTTGTTGAGTCCGACTGACTCGCAAAGTCCCGGAACTCGAACTGCACATGCTCATCGAGTTCCGGGTTTTGTTTAATTTATTTAATTTAGCAAACAACTATTTCTGTCAGACTGCTTTACAGGCAGTCTAGATATGAGAAAAGGCATCAGCGTGATGCCCAGACATCTATGCGGTTTTTAATCGCAGAGTAAGTAGAAGGGGGTTTGGACTGCCACGTCCACAGTCACGTATGGTGACATGAAAGGCTGGATTGCTACTGATTGGTTCTCGCTCTCTTCCCAAAAAAGAGAGCGAGAAACAATCAGTAGTAGCCTGTAGCACACTAACTAAGCACAGTACTTGTGCTACTGTTACGGAGTCGGACTATCATTGGTGAAACTAAAGTTAGATAGTTTCGAAGAAAATTCCCTTTTCTTTGTTTTTTTTTTGGCTTGCTTCTGCCCTTTGCCTTGGTGGCTTGCTTATGAGCAGCTCAGAATCACAGAGAGAGAGAAAGAAAGAAGATGCTCAAGATGGACACAGTCCCTATAAGTGAAGTAAAAAAAAAGTTATTAAACTGAGGTAGTTGCCGGACTCTGTACAGAACAGATGTCAATGTATTTTTTTTTTTTTTGCAGTACTCGAATGCAGCAGTGAAAAATGAAATCTGCACTGTGTCTAGATAGATGACATCAGACTCGGTATGTAAATAAATATTGCATTGCCGTGGTCAGAAATTCACACAGATAAAGTGCTTATGTTCAAAACTCTCCCTATATGGTAGAGTGAGTGAGAGATTGGGCATGTGTGTTTCTGAGAGATGAACTTGAGTCATTTACCAAAATGATTCCTGCTTTATACTATTTTTTGACAGGCTAGGGCCCATCTCTAGATATGTTGAGTGTTATGTATGGTCAGATGGATGGATTCAGAACTGCTGCTAGACAACCTGGCAACCTTATCTATTCCCTAAACTGCTGCCCCCTTGACTCAAAGTTGATGAGCAAAAAGTAAAGAAAGAAAGGCCTAATTCAAAATCTAAAAAAACTCTTCTGTTCATCTGTATTGAGCAGCTTGCTGCAGATAAACTGCCACACAATAAGCACTTCAGCATTTCAGAAATGACTGCAAATACACTGTTTGTATTCAGGTATGAAGCCACATTATCTTCATGGCTTCATAAGGCAATGCCAATACTATATTTCTGCACTACTGGCACCTGACAATCGCACTGCCTAACCATTTCCACCAGGGTAGCTGCTCCCCTTACCCACCCCCTAGTTACAGCTCTGTAAAGATGGATGGATATTTGTACTGATGAATAAATAGATAAATGGGTAAACAGACAGATAAACACATATAAAGTATGGTTGCATATATGATATAATCAGTCCATTATCCTTGCACATGTTCTACTATTTACACATTCTTTTCACTATGTTGCATACCCTTCTAACACTGTTTCTCTCTCTGTCCCTCTTTCTCTCAACCTATCTCTCTAAAGAAATGTATTTTTTTCCATGCATTTATGTAAGTTACTGTCCAAATCTCATTTTCACTAAAAAAACATACTTGTATCTGATGGTGTAGAGAACAAATCTCACTAAATATTAATTAAACCATACTTGCTTAAGTAGTCTTCAAAGATTTTCAGTTATGTCCTTAATGAACTGCCACACTAGGATGCTGTACTTAAAGTCTTAAACTCTATTCTTCGCAACAAACATTTGGATCTCTAACAGCAGTCTGGACATCCATGACAGACTTCATTTTAAATATGGCTTATACTCTTCATTAAAAACAATAAGACAAGTCTATACACTTTTTGTGGACATAGTACTAGAAAATTTCACCAGTCCAGAGCTGTCAGCTTTCAAAGTCACTAACTGTAATCATGATTATTATATTATTTCTTAAGCTCAATGAAGTATGCCCCTGGGTCTGGCAAGCATCTCTCAATCTACACTGTGAACCATAGTCCCTAAAGACATGAATAAGGATATGAATACCTTCTGTATGCTGGGGAATGTCTCAGTGATCTTTTATGTTTTGATAATACAATAATTTGAACATAAAATGCCTCAGACAATGTGCTAACTAGTTATCATGATGATTTAATTGACATTACTCTCTGTTGCTGATAAAAACTTATATCAATGAATGATCTTTTGGTGTCAGTCCTTGGCAGTGATTTTTTTTCTCTGCATATCATTCCTGATCCAGAGAGAAAATTAGAAATGAATTGCACAAGAGAAAGATCTGAGCTCAAAGTAGTCTTGTACAAACAGTAAGACAGTGCATTTCAGGCAGCACGTCACATATTAGTCTTATGCTGAGTACGTTTGGATAGTGAAGAGAGATATACATTATTGCTGTCTGCACAATACTGCTGAATAAGTTGTAATCATAGATAAATACAAACTGCAGATGGACACAAAAACTGGCAAACTGTAGTGGCCAGTGCATTATGTTTTTCTCTATATATAGTCTTTACATCAGTGTTTTTTCTGCTTCTACAGTAGTTTTTTCACTTTTACCACAAAATCTTTTTAGAACTGAAATGCCTACATGTCAGAGCATCATAGCAGACTAGCCGTTGTAAATTATGTTGAAATATACAAGAAAGGGGAACAGAGAGTTTGCTGTATGATATCACAGTGAAAAATGCTGAGTCGCATAGTGCCATTCTGTAGGCACTAAGCTACCCACCATGAATACATGTGTGTGTGTAATGCCCCAGTTACATATAGCTGGTGGCTAGAGATAACTCAGGAGCTAGACTCAAACCCTGAGCCTTGAGATGCAGGTAGCTACAACTTAGCTTCCCTACCCACCACCACTTGTGACATTTTGTTCTGTTCCTTATAATGTCTGTGTTTTTCAGGATTTTGAATTCACTAAATAATGACAGACATTTGAATTTCAGACTTCATATCCTTCAGAAAGTACATGGTAACACAAAACACTTTATTCTAGCAATTTTCTGTTTATATGATCAATATTTGAAAAGGGCCCCTATTTTTGCGGCTGTATAGTGGCTTTGTCCAGGTTTTTTGTGCTAAGAAGTTGACAGCTATGGTGAGAACTGAATTCACTGAATATGTTTGGGGGTTGTATTCCCCCATTATTGTCTTTGTCTAGGTGTTTTGTGCTAAGAGGTTAAAAGCTGTTGTGAGAACTGAATTCACTAAATGATAGCCATTTAAGTTGCAGTCTGTCTTTCAAGAAACAGCTGATTTGGTATAGTGGTATGTTGCTCTGACTGTAGTGCACAGGGTCCTGACACCTGGGTTCAACGTATGGCAGTGAAATGCATGGTGGTAACGCAGCATTTTATTCTAGCAACTTTCTAAGATTATACAAGCAATGTTTAAAATAAGTCCCTAGTTTTTGGGCTTTTGTCCCCTGCCCAATAAATTTTGACTTTTTCCAGATTTCTTGTGCTTTAAATTTGACAGATACAGTTGAGTGTTGAGTGGATTTTACAAGGAGCTGAGAGCTTGAAGAGAAGTTTAGTGCTGCTTATGCTAAATCTGCTTGCATTGTTAATAGCACAACAGGTAGTGTACTTGCTTTTGATGTAGAAGGCTGTGAGGTGTACTTCCACAATATATAGATGCATTGCTGATATTCTATTATGTTGTACTTTTAAAAAGGGTAGATGCTGCAGTCCTGAGAATGTTCTCTTTGGCGGAGATACCTAGTAACGATGAACCTGTTATTAGCTTGCCATCCAATCAATATTACAATATTACTAGCTTATTTTTTATTGTAATATAGATAATATATTCCTCAAGGGCAACAGACACTTTATTTGTAGATGAAACAATGAAATGTAAAGTTGTTTTCTGGCAGCAACCTATTCATTTAGTTACAGATCTCTTTAATGTGGAATTATTTAAATGACTTTTACTTCTGCAGAGACTGTGCATATTTACTGACACTGGTGGATTGTAGAGGTTTGAGTAGACTTTTATTATAGAAATGTTATCAATTGGGCAGTTTTGTCATTAATGGTGCATGCATTTTGTTTCATTGTTTACTGGAAAAAATGTTCAAAACAATAGATTTCAAAGCCCTGTAACAACTGCACTGTATTATACAAGGCATATAATTTAATACAATCGGGAAGGTGTATCAAAGAACACATATATGTTTCCTGAGCAAGGGACCTATGATTTGAAAACAGCCCAAAGTTAATCTTTATCTACCACTGGCTAGATGTATTTTCTTTGAATGTGGGTTTCAATGCTGTTTCAATGAATGTGAGTTTCAAGGGCAGAGAAGTTTTAATGCTAAGTCTATTTTCATTGTGAAACTGCATTGCTTTGTTTAGCAGATGTCTATTAATGCTAGTGTTTGTGCTGTAAAATGTAAAATAAAACTTTTAAATTAAATTCAAATCATCATAGAAGTAAAGCAGTATGCACATTATAGTGTTTATGGCAAATGGAGTGAAATAGCCAAGTAATGGGACATTGGAATAGCTGCAGGGGAGGCCCCATTCTACCATGATTTTGTGAGGTGGATAGGTCAGCAAACTTAGACAGTCCTGGCTAAACTATACCACTCAACTGTCCATATTTTTTGCAGAATGAATAGATTTTTGCTTCTTATTTTTGGTTTGCTCCTCATAAAATTTGTGGTTTTCTGGCAAATCATTTAGGAATGAAGTCACTAAATAATGACATACATTGAGTTTCAGACTTCATACCCTTCAACAAATTCATACTAATGCAAGACATACTATTGTATTAACTTTTTAAGTTCATAAGAGCGATATTTAAAAATTGTCCTTATTTTGGGGCCTTTGCCCACTTTCTGCCTTTGTCCATATTTCTTGTTCTGAGGTTGAGAGGTATGACAAATGTGTCAGAACCATCACCGTCAGCCAGAGACATTTCAAATTGTGACATACTTGTTGCACCCCACTCCCCCAAGTAGTGACTCTGGATGTGTCCAAGCAAAGCAAGCAGCATTTATGCAGTGTAATTGTGCAGAGTATCCCCCCATCCAAGGTAGACACAAGTACTTCAGTGGCTTTTCATCTGTCCTTGATTTTGCAGAATGTTCTGGTTTTCTGTCATATTTTTATACTGTTGATTTATGCTTCTTCTTATTCAGAAAATGCACATCATTGCAATGCCTGTTGCTCTGTGTTTAAGTAGCAATGCTTTAATGACAATCAGATAAGCTTGCCTGAGACTGTAAGATGCAAGTAAGCTTTAATAGGCATAATGTTAAAGAATTACCAACATTGAAAGCCTTTTTGTTGTTGCCATGCAGAGAATATTTACATAACTAGATAGCGTAAAAGCCTTGGGTATTAAAATGCATATGACAGTATTTGTAATAAAGGACAGGATTACATTTCTTGAAGACTTGCAGCCATCTTTGCAAGCTTTACCTGTAAACTAAACAGAATGCCAATCTATCATGTGCGGTCAATAACCTGTGCAGTAATCCAATCCTTTAAGCAATTTATCTTGAGCCTTGTTTGTTTGTTGCTCATTTTTACCTTGATCATATTTTCCCCATGAAACAAGTAGAAAGTAGAAAGTTATTGTCAGGCAGCAGGTCTTTTTTGATAAGAAACATTTTGTTTTTTATACTTGATTTTGACTGGCATTCCAGTAATGTATTTAAAAATAATTAATTTTTTCATGCCTTGCAACCTTTTTGTTTCTATCTAGATATTAAGTAAGCTGTCATGTAGCCAACGTATTGAAATATTTTTTTCTTCTACACTTCATTTGTCTTGATTGAACTGTCATAATGACTGTTTGGCAGTGGCACTCAAAGCAGCGTATTATATTAAAGTCCCAGTTTTTGTAGTTTTTAGCATAGCCACACCCCTTTCTAGCTGACCACACCCCTTCCAATTGGCCCTGCCCACTCAGCTGTCTACTGCAGCCCCCTTTGATTTGAAGTCACCAGCCACCACTGGTGTGTGTGTGTGTGTGTGTGTGTGTGTGTGTGTGTGTGTGTGTGTGTGTGTGTGTGTGCGTGTGAGGTTATATGTGTCTAGAGCCTGTATATATCTTGCAACATCTGATCAAAATCATGAATTATGTGAGCAGCATGGCTGAAGTCCATGAAATACTAAAGCACCTAATGGAAGTCAACTGAGGACTTAACTGCTATTGTTCTTTTCATATTACTCTTCCATTGCCATTTCCTCCATTTATATATCACCATACAATAATGTGCCTGTAGCAGATTTTATCCTTAGATGGGCAGATGTGCCCTTTCTTTCAACAGGTACTTAGCCATTTTTCAGTGTTTCTTTTATGCAGCAAACTACATTTTCAGGAAAACCCTCTTTCTCACAATGGTCGTTCAAAATATTAACCTTATGGCCACAAACTTTCTTTTTTTGCTTATTTCAGCTGCTTACTAGAGAGCTGATATGGCGCAGTTCCAGGTTTGCCACAAAATCAGCAATCATTCTTGGTGAACTACAGCCTTTACCCAGATTCTTCATTGTTTACTGAACTTTGTTATAACCCTCCACAAAGAAAGAATATTTTACATGTGTTAATTGCTTTTGATGCCTTCAAACTTTTACATCGCATTTTATGATGGATAGCAATCTTGGATTATCCTAAACAGAGTCATCTGCATGTAGTAGGCTTAACCAGTTAACAAAATCATGAAACAATAAAAATAAAATTGGTCTAGTAATGCTCATATACATTGAAGGCAGATGAAGCAACCTTATTTTTTGGAGTTCATAAATGAAAGAAGTCATACACAAACACCAACAAGGTGTCATTAATGTTGTTTGTTTGTTTGTCTTTTGGCTTTTCCTGGTTAGGGGTCACCACAGCGGAACTCCAGTCCGCTAATGATTAGCAGTAAATTTTCACGAACGCCGAGGTGCCAGCTTGACGTTCAACCTTCAATGAAGGCACGCCCTTTTACGAATGCCTTTCGAATGCCCACCCAACCGAGGGGAGGACATGCAGACTCCACACAGAAGGCACTCCCTGCACTCCAGCAGAGAATCGAATAGGAGAACGTCTTGCTGTGAGGCAACAACGCTACTGCAAAACAAAAATAAGAACCTAGTTTTTGAAAGGTTTCATAGCACAGATATTTTCAGCTATTTTAAATGTTTTAGCTTGTTTGAGTTCAAAAAAACAATAAACAAATGTTAAATACAAATGTGCTGAAATGAGATTTGAACTATTTTTAAAAGTATTACTATGGGTGACATACCTTCTACAGACCTTTTTTCCCTGTATATGTCTTGGAAGAGGAATATGGTTCCTTCAGAAAAGGACGCAAAATAATGAGTGGTAGACTTGGCTCTCACATAGATATCTGAGTCCATAGCTTAAATCTTGGATTGTTTGGCAACCAGAAAAAAAAAAACAAACGTACACAGTCCCATCACTACCCTTCTAACTATCTACAACCTTCTTCCAAGTCTCTGCATGTGTCATCCATTCTGCCATCAGTAATGTCTCATATAGTCTGTATTACTGATGCGTGACTAATGCTTCACTGTAAATTTATGGTGATTTCTGTTTTCCACTAATTACATATTTGCTCTTTGCTGAACTTTCTTCAAACTAGCTATGAATCTCACAGCAAGTTATCCCTCTTAATCCTTACATCTCCACCCTACATACATTCTTTATTAAGAATAGTGACTATGGAGCAATGAGCTATAAGTCTTAACTGAATTATAAGGCCTTGTTCTCAATACACAGCAGCAACTCACACACATGTTGCCTTTCCAGCAGCTTCAGGCATCACTGGCCACCAGTGGCATTTCTCTAGAAAAAAAAGAGATTAATAATACGATCATAATAATCTCTAAAGGCTGTTGGAAAAGAGATCTGACGATCAATCAAACTACTTTGGAAGAGTCCCGGCTAGGGCTGGAAGGCAATCATTATTATTATTATTATTATTGTTATTATTATTATTATTATTATTATTATTATTATTATTATTATAATTATTATTATCATTATTATTATTATTGTTGTTATTATTATTATCATTATTATTATTGTTATTATTATTATTATTTTCATTTACTTATTTATTTATTTTGTATACAGTCTTACAATCTCCTTAGTCTGCTTGTCTGATTAGATGAAAACCCTAATATCTATGTTGGATACAGTAGGTCAGTCATTTTTCTGAGTCTTTATATCTTTAATTTTCTAGTTCCAGATTTGTCATCTGTGCCAAAGAGATGTGGGTCAGGGATACCATCACTAATTATTTTCATTTGAATGCACCTACCTAATATAGTTAAAACCATGTGCCACAGTAAAGAAATAAAAAGTGAAGAGGGATAATTATTCATATAGGAAGCTTCGTGAGAACATTCAGTATGACTCCCCCAGGTAATCTCATTAGAAATAAATGTTTCTTTTCAAGGGTGACATTCAGGCAGTGCCTAGTGATTTGACTTTCTCAGTCGTAAAGCTTAAAAAGGCTCAGGAAATTATCAAACCCAGGACTATAGGGTGAAGATTGTTAGCATCTTGTATCATTAACCCTGTGTGTTGCCACATCAAATGGAGTTAGCTTTCGTATATTCTCAAATAAACCTGACGTCAGGGAAGAGGCGACAGCAACCGACGCCGGACCAAGACTTTGGAATTCCGGCCGACTTCGGGACCGCCTGATGACAGGATAACCCTAGTGTGATGACTGCAGCATGGCAACACGATGAACATCTGCACAGAGTCCTTCAGATATAGTCATATCAGTTTTAAGTATACACAAAGAAAAGTTAGGTCCCCTTAAAAATTGTGAGAACTAAAGCTGTGAATTCTTATAATTTCAAAAGTCAGTTTTTAAGTATCTTTTTTTGTGCTTACTCAAGGTGTAGCAACTCAGAAGTAGCATAAATACAGGTTTAGGATGCAGGGCAAAGTCACACAAGATGTGAAATAGGCAAGCCATCCTGCACAAAAGACACTTAAAAATAACAACTTTGAATATTATGAGGTTTTGCAATTTTCTGTTTACAATTTCAATAGTTTGCAAAAGGTGTTATCCACTTTTGCAGGCAGTGCACCAGATATGCCTTACTTATCTGTACACAGGAAGAAAAGACTGAATGAATCTTTACTGCTTCACTTATGATCGTTCCTCTAATATCACGGTCCCTTCTCGCCCTATTCACTCTACTTGCTGTTTCACATCATGCATGGAGAGACATATCTTTTCAAGTTTGTCTACAGTGTCAGTCTACAGACACAAAGAGGGCTAATCTCTATAGCATACCAGGTGAACACCAGTTGTAAGTCCCCATTTTGTACTGTGAATCACACTTACTACTACCTGTTGTACCCTATTGCTCAAGCATATTTTTTCCAAGGACATAACAGTGGAATGCAGTTTCAGGCCAGAAAACATCCCTGTTTAGAATTAATGTTTTTTTCTTTGTCAATCTGAAAATCTAGGGCAGTCATAGCCACAGACCTCCCTTGTGTCTTGCCTTAGGGACTCAATAAAAAAAAAAACAATTAAATATGTTTGTTTCTGTTATGAATACATGCTGCCCTAAATCCACTGCCCGACTGGTTTTAAAACACTAAAATTATGTTTAAAAGTGAGTCTCACTTTTCAAGTCAAACTAAATAGTTTTGTTTCCTTTTGTTTTCAATTATATGAACTGGAATCAAGACTTCCTATTTTCAATCCTCAAACACTATATCAGTGTCTCAAAATTTACTAGACTGGGCAGTCAGAGGTGTCACACTCAGCTCTGCTAGAATTTTGGAAGCAGATCCATTTAGGCTACATTTCTTTGGATGTCTTAAGATTTTAAAACATCACTAAACTAGTTCCATCCCGTCATATACATCTACATTATTTAGCTGTCTGGTTCAGGTGTGCTCCTGTCCTCTTTGAATATCAAATAGATAAAATAATTTTTCATCTCTTCCTTCTTACCATCTACCTGTATCCTGCTCACTTTACTTTTAAGTCCTGATATATACCTCTATTAATACTACTTTGATTCCTTATTTTACCTATGAAATTATTTCTCACCTAGCACACCATACTATATTTCCTCATCTTTGCTGGGATGAATTCTCGAACTTTCGTCCTATAGCCTTGCTATCTCCTCTGGCAAAAATTATGGAAAAATGTATACAGAAGCAACTTCTAAACCACCTTCTCCAAAATAAGCTACTGGCAAACTGCCAACATGGTTTCAGACCTCACCACAGTACCACTACAGCCCTGCTATAATTTACAAATTGTATTAACAATAATCGTAATAACGGCTTTCTTTCCTCTGCAGTGTTCATTGATTTATCCAAAGTTTTCGACATGGTTCATCACCAGCTGCTCTTGCATATTATGAAATCTCTATCACTAGACCCATTAGCCATCAAATGGTTCAAATCTTACCTTGATAACAGAAAACAAGTGGTTCTCTAGCACAATAATCTTTCTAATCTCCTCCCCATCTCCCTTGGTGTCCCTCAGGGCTCCATATTAGGGCCGATCCTATTCTCCATCTATATTAATGATCTTCAGTCAGCAATTCCACATTCAACCTGCATTCAGTATGCAGATGACTCCACTATTATCTGCTCAGCTACTTCTCAAATTGAACTGCAGTCCATCACCCAGAAAGCATTTAATACTGTTGAACTATGGTTTACAAACCGCTGCCTCCTACTAAATCCAAAGAAAACTAAACTGCTGCTATTCTCCCCAACCCGCAAGTCCACCCCTACACATTTTACACTCACATCTAACAATGGTACTATTATCTCTCCAGACCTATCTACCAAACTCCTAGGAATATCTATAGACAACAACCTCAAATTTAACACACATATTAACAGTACTATAAAAACAGTCAACAAGAAACTTGGATCCCTCTATAGAATCAAACCCTTTCTTACTCCAGCAGCCAGGACTGCTATAGCCAGAACTCATCTCATCTCTACACTACTCTATGCCTCACCCATTTATACAAACCTTTCTAAAACCAACATTAACAAATTGACTGTATCCTATAATAATATTGCCAGATTTGCTGCTGCCACTCCTTTCCGTACCCATCACTGTCTAAATCTTAAACAACTTGATTGGTTAGAGTTTCCACACCATCTGCACTTTTCACAGCTTACTATTGCCCACAAAACACTGTATCAACCCTCCAATACTCCTATACTTTCAAGCCTACTTACCCTCTACCACAATCCTAAAAACTTATGCTCTTCTAATAAACTTTTGTTTAACACCTGTAGATCCAACAATTTAGCAGGTGACTCCCTCTTCTGTAATACCATTGGTAAGCTATGGAATCTATTACCCACTGAACTCACAACTCTCCCCTCTCATACACATTTCAAAAAGAAGCTCAAGCTTTATCTCATGACACACTGGCTATGTTCCTGTTCTATCCCTGACTAACTGCTGTTTCTTCTCACTAATTACCTCCTGCCTCAACTAGCCTTCCCTACAAGATCTGCTTATTATGTATCTTTGACTGAATTCTTCTTATATACACCTATATCTCATCATTGATTACTGCTCTGGCCATGCTTATTGGTAGTACAGCAGTTAACATTTAAAAAAAAAAAAAAAAAAAACATAAACTGTTTTTCCCCTATTCTATTCAAATCTGCTCTAATCTATACTGTCTTTGTATACAACTTATTGGTATTTCTTTCTTGACTGTATTTTGCAAATGTTCTTCTGTATATTTTTTCAAGTCTGTACTTAATTTTGGTTCTTATTGTATATTATTTTATTGTATATTGCTTGTTGTATTGCATAGGTTCATAGGTTCATAGGTTCATACTAGGCTATCTGCCCAAGGGCATTTATAAGCCTAGCCCATAGTTATGTGGCTTTCACCACCCCTTTAGTTTGAAGAAAACTATGCCTATTATTTTGCTGTGCCTCTGTCAAGCAGTGACACTGAAGTAAGCCCTGGGGTATATTGCACATGGAGCTTTTCTCCCTGGGCCTCTACTGAAAATGGACATGTATCCAGCTAGACTAGCCCGGTCAACAAATGTAAAATAAAATAAAATAAAATAAAATAAATAAATAAATTGTTATCGTGATTTCTTTTCTAGTTTCTTCTGCACATATTTGATGTTTTTCTTTGCCCTGGTATCTTATACTTCTTGAATACTTTTTTCCCCTTTATTGTCCCTGTTTTATTTTTTTGGAAACTACACTAGTGTTGCCCTATTTGCATAATTAACTTTACACATAGGCTCACAGCTTCATACGTGTTTACTAGGCTAATGACCATAAGGGCCTTTTTAAGCTTAGCCATGCATCCCAAATCTCTAACAAGTTCTGGTACCCTTGATAAATGTAAGTAGGGGCTTGGGAGGTGAAACATTTACAAGCAGGGTCTGTGGATGAACCATTTACATATTGCCTCTGTCTGTTAGAGACATGGGTGCCAAACCAGGGATGAATTTTCTGTTCCCCATCCAATTGCCCAAGTTACACTTGAATTGGGTTAGGAACTCTGCTTCACATGGATGGGGAGCCTGTTCCAGACAAGGGGTAGTCTCTGGGATACATACTTGTCTATCCAGCAGGTCCTATTTATATCACAGGCAAGGTTTAAGCCTTTAGAATGGGTTGTATGCCTTGTATGCCAGGCATAAATCTCCCCTCAACAGCCTGTACAAGACAGAATACAGGGATAGATCATTGAGGCAGTCCACACAGGGCATGTTTTATCATCCAGTGGATAGTCAACTGGCTCACAGACAGGACTCAGGAAGTTAGAATACCTAATCTCTTGTGTTTGTCAACAATACCTGAGTGAGGTATTTTGTCAAAGGTCGTAGTCAGGTCAAGGTAGGCAGTATGAACCATTTTGCCCTCTTCCATTGCTTTGTTGACCTTCTCAAATAAGTTCACCAAGTTAAATAGGCATGACCCCCCTTTACGAAATCAAATGACATGGTGTCAGAATGGGATGCAGAGTCATAACCATGAGGTGCACAGTTAAAGTTAGTGGAATATATAGGAGTAGATCATCCCTACTGCTCAAATGACTTGCAAACAGGTCAGAAACAAAGTCCAGATACACAGACTCACTTAAATGATTTTTTTTCTTGCTCAATGAATATAAAATGAAGCACTCAGAATGTTCAGAACAAATTTCTAATTAAATAAAATGTCCAAAAATGTGACATATTGATAAAAATATTCAAAATAATTACAAAAATGTTTGAAACAGTATCTGAATTGCATAAAATGTATAAAAAAGGGAAAACAACTTTATTTTTTGCTATGTGCTACTTTCTTGCATTAACTAAAGTTATTCAAAGTATCCGAAGTATGCAAAGTGTTGGCAAGTGTGTGCAGTATCACAGTACAGTTATTTCACAAAATACAGTTACTTCAAAGAATACTTCACATAATACATTCTTTCAAAGAGGTTATTGTGCATTTGAATGTTATTACAAGTACCTGGTATGTGTGCATGTTCTTAAATAATTAAAAGGGCCATATTTGCATTGTGTTTAAACATAATTTGTGGCATGCCAGAAGGATTTTGCAGACCAACTCTGCTTGTGTTTGATAACAATATTGTAGAAAATTGGAAAGTGTTTGAGCAAGAGTACGATATTTTCACAGAAGCTGCTTTTTCTGACAAAGACATACATACAAAGGCATTTATTCTGCTTAATTTAGCTGGTTCGGAAGCCATTGAATTTAAAACATAAATTTAGAGAAATGTGTAACCACAAATGAATACTACAGTAGAAAGACACTTATTTTACACAAAGGCTCAAAAGCCTGATGAAATTTTGTAGCATATATAACTGACTTGAGAAATAAGGCTAAAATGTGAAAATTTGGTGATTTGAGAGATAAGTTGATAAAAGACAGGCTTGTGTGTGGTATTAAAGATGATGCTGTGAGAAAGATTTTCCTTTGTGACGGTGATTTAACTTTGAATAAGACCATATGTGTTTGCCAGATATACGAGCTCACAGAAAAGCACACAAATATGATTACAAATGAGAAAAGCATGCTTCCAGTGCCTTCCAGTGCTAACGTAAATAGTATGCAGCACGTGGTTAAAATGTACAGGCCTAAGGGTGGGGTGGCTTCAGTGAAATCTAGAACCTTTCTAGAAAAATCCAGAGCACACTCAGTGAAGCACAAGGTTAAGTCAGCTAAATCAAAGAATGTGCCCCCACTTAGCCTCACAGTCAACTGTCACAATTGTAGTGGTAATCATGAACCTAAAAGAGAAAACTGCTTAGCTTTTGGTCAGCAGTGCCACAAATGTAAAAAGTAGAATAATTTCAAAAGGTTTTGTAAATCAAAAGCAGTTCATTATTTTATTAAAAAGAGCATTAAAAGAGGCAAGTTGATCAATTAGAAAGCTCTGACCCTACTTTTTATGTTGATGGTGTTGTCTGTGCTTGGTGAAACAGTCAACGCAGTAGATCTGTGGGCAAAGAATGAAGTATTTTGTACTGTTCAGATTAATGGGAGATCCACGGAGCTTAAAGTATTTACTGGTTCAAAGTGCAATGTTATGTCAGCAGAAACATTTGTAAAGTAAAAGCTGGTGAGAAGCTTGATCTGGTGAAGCGTGCAACGCTTGTTGCTTATGGTAGTGAAGAATTTCAGTCCAAAGGCTCAGTAGTGCTTTAATGTTACTTTGCTGGGAACAGCTGTGACTTGCAATTTTACACAGTCAAGAGACACATACAGTCATTATTAGGCCTTAGAGAAAGTTTGAAAATGGGACTGATTTCATTTAATTATGATGTCCAGCATGTAAGCTTGCAGGATAACAGCTCAAATTTTGCCCAGATTATTTTTTCTGACTATGCTGATCTTTTTGAAGACAAACTAGGCAAACTCTCGGTTGTGTACTCCATGAAGCTAGACCCTGAAGTAAGCCCAGTTATCAGACCAGCTAAGAAAGTTCCAACAGCTACACAGAACAGAGTCAAGGCTGAGCTAGACAGAATGTTGCAGCAGATGTAATTTGTCCAGTTGAAGAACCTACTGAATAGGTATCCTCATGGCGGTAGCTCTTAAGAAAAGCTCAGATGATATAGAATATGTTTTGATCCAACTTGAACAAAGCAATAAAACATCATCCAACACTCACAGTCGGAGAAGTTGCTGCTCTTATGCCAAATGTCACTGTTTTTTTCAGTCTTAGATGCAAAAAGTTTGTTTTGGCAAATTTTGCTTGACTAGAAATCTTCATTGCTAACCACATTCAGTACACCATTCAGAAAGTACAGTTTTCTGAAACTGCTATTTGGCATAAATTCTGTCAGTGAACTCTTTCAGCATGCAATGGAGCAAAGTGTTTCTGGCTATCTATGTGCTATTGTAGTGGATGATATTTTTGTAGGAGGCAATGGTGAAATCGAACATGATAGAAACTTCAAAACAGTTTTAGACAGAGCTCGTGAAATCAGTCTTAAGCTGAATCCTCAGAAATGCAAATTCAGGCTACGAAAAGTTACTTACGTTGGTCATTTTTCTACCATTTCAGGTTTATGACCAGATCCTTCCAAGCAAATAGCAATTTTTGAGATGGCAGCTCCAGACAACGTCCAAGCCCTACAATGTTTTCGTGGCATGGCAACTATCTAGGAAAGTTCATTCCAGATTTGAGCCAACTTTAAGCACTGCTTAGAGAGCTGAAATGCAAAGATATATCTTGGTCCTGGTTAGAACAACATCAAAGAGCATTTCATGCCCTGAAACAGAGAATTGCCAGTCACTCTACCTTAAGATATTATAATGTTTGCAAACCAGTTAACTCCTTCCTGTGATGCTTCTAAGCTTGATCTTGGTGCAGTCATTCTTCAAGCGAGTAGAGCAATAGCTGATGTAGCGAGAACTCTAACCCAAACTGAGATGCAGTATGCTCAGATAGAGAAGGAACTCTTAGCAACTGTGTTTGCTTGTTTGAAGTTCCATGACTATATTTATGGCCAACGTATTCAAATCAAGACTGGCCACTGACTTTTAGTCACTATTTTGAGAAAACCAGTGCACACATCTCTTGCTAGATTGCAACACATGATGCTCAAATTGCAAAAGTACAATGTCCATCTTATTTACACAAAAGGCAAACTTCTTTATCTTGCTGTTACTTTATACCCAGATCACCCAGTAAAAACACTGAACAGCATTTCTTCCACATGTCTTGATAAGCTTAGAACTCACACAACTTCGGATCTGATTTTCCAGAAGCTTAACCACTTCCTAAGTCAAGGATTGCCTTCTAAGCAATCTTCTTTACCAGTAGAAGTTCAACAGTATTTTCCTTACAGAGACACGATTTTGTCTGACAACGGTATCGTCATGAAAGGTTCAAAAGTGATTATTCCAAAATCCTTGCAACAAGAGTACATTAAGTTCTTGCATTGTGGCTACCCATGAACTGATTCTACCAAAAGAAAGGCGAAAGGACTAGTATTTTCCCTTCTATGTCAAAAGATATTGAGAAAGTACTCTTATTTTGTTCTGTTTGTAATAGTACTAAACTGCATCAAAAAAAATAATTATTCCTCACGATAATCGTCTTGGTTCACCTGCCCAGAGACTTATGTCGAGACACATTACCAATCAGTAGCAATTTGTTGGTTCCATGTGCTAACAACAACAAATCAGTAAAAGCTCAACTACTGAAAAAGCATTTGTCTCAGAAATCCTATTATAAGACCATCAAACTGCTCAATCCATTACAAGAATGGAAGATAGTGAGGATGCAGACACCAAACGGTTTTGATCTGATTGGATTTGTGAAAAGTTTATGTCAAGAGCCACAATCATTCATTATGGAATTGCTGGGAATAGAATTTAGATGGAATCGGAAGAATTTATTACCAGTGTCCGAGCCAGTGTTACAGCATCTTGCCTGTAATAAAGTCTCTAGTTCTCGGAGTGACTTATTCAATCTTCCAGTTCCAGATGACATTCTGGCAGATATCCTCATTCCTGAGAATATCCCTGAGAGTCTTAAAGCAGAACATTCACCTGTGACAGTCCCTGTTGCTCAACTCAGTGCTAACTATTACATTACAAGATCAGGTCGCATTTCCAGACCTAGTTCTAGATACAAGGCAACCTGGACATGAATGTTGTTTTTTTTAATTGTGTATACAATTTGCATGCCTATTCAAATGTTATTATCATTGCAAGACAGCTCAGTAAAGAGGGAGGATGTAGATCGGAGTGTGTGAAGTACCTTTAAGAAGTTTTGCAGTCAGCAGACACGTGCATATAAGTACTGAGCACGTGCAAGCAATTGTGTAGTGAGCAGTCAAGGTGTAAGCATGCATGTGTGTACTAGTCAGTCAAGTTAGTTAGTTTTTTTAAGTTTAATTTTCCTGCTATCCATCCTGATGTGTTTGTATATAATAAAATACTTATACAAACCCCAAGTCTCACCATCTTATTCAGATATACAAGACGAGTGACAGTTATATCTTTCAAGGTGGTTGACAGTCTATATCTTTAAGATCCCAACTCTGAATGACTCTAGGATGTTTATTTTTCAAGTTCCTACTGACACAGCTCTCTGAGATACATTTCTTATAAGGCATTAAGCATGACTGCTCCAGGGTTTTGCTGCAGTATTTAAGTTCGAGTTAATATCAAGCATTCACCAACATCTCCATCTGTGTAATTCTACTTATGCATTCTAGAGTGTTCCTCTCCTCCTCCTTTTTTGGTATAAACTGTAAGTAATGGCCACATAATATAGTACCATCTGCTGCCTATGTGGTGATCCATTGTGCATTGTTGCCTTTTTTCCCCGTCCACCTGTTGTTTCTGTAGCTTTGATATAATCAACTTTTCTTCAAAGCATTGATCTTCCTCATTCAGTTTTATAGTCCCTATCTGTCTATGATGTTCTGGCAATCCAGTCAATATAATCTGCTTTGCATATCTGACACAGTTTCTCTACAATTATATTCTAATAAACCTATCAGACTGTTGTCAATGGTAGTTCTTGACCTTGATCTTCCAGCAGTCTTGCCATTTTTGGTCTGTTACTCTGACATTTATTTTCTTTTTAATAGGTGTTGAACCTTAGGTGTTTTTTTTTTTTTTTTTTGCCAGCAACAACTCCTGCATGTGCTTTGTATTGTATCTGATTTTTCTGAGGAACTCTTTTTCTCATAACCATTTAATCTTATAACACCTTCAGCTGCAGAAAATTCTGTCTGTATACTCCTAGAGTATTCCTGGTGGATTTTCTGTGGACCTAAATCTCATGATGTAAAACTACCGAGACTCACCACTGTTATGGCTGGGAAGCACCACACACAATATATTTCAGTGGGATGTTTGTCATAAGCTCCTCCCCTGCTTTTTGCAGTTTACAACAGTTCCTCCTATACTGTTCTTATATGTTTTACAACCAGATCATTCATGTCTTGCTGGGCCAGGGCATATGTTCTTTACCCACTGTAGTTTTATCTGCAATACTATGGATTTGTTCTCCTTTCCCTACAGTCAGGACACCATCAGTCCTCCCTATCCTGTCACACATCTGCAGTAATGAGGATACAATCTAGCTCCTTCACCTTTGACTTCCAGACCGCAATTTGCTTAGTCAATTTTGCAATGATTACCAGTGTCTTTCCTTAGACATCCCTGTGTTTGGTACTGTGTATCTTTTACTTTGTACCAGCACAAGAGAAGAATGTTTTGTTTGACAACACAAGTCATAGGAGAGCTTACTACGGTGTAACTGCTACTAACTTTTGACAGTCGTTGAGACACTGGTCCATGTGATCTCTCAGTGGGAAATATATTCTGATAAATCTTGCCCAACTCTTACCGTAAGAAGGCAAGTTTCTCTTCTTTTGCCTCTCAATGGAAGGCAAGTTTCTTGCCCTCTGTACCAACCAGGTGAGGTACCAGATGAGACGATAGTGTATTATATAGCATACTTATAGTAAGTTCACTGTTTCACAATTGTCCTGGTCCCGTTCAATAAACACATCACACCGAATGACATTTGATGACCTTTATTAGAACTTCCATAACATATCTTTGATCAACATAATTTAGTAATTACAACTAGACATAGTATATTTGATTCTAAGCACAGTATAAACAACATTGTAATGTTAATCAGGACAGCGTATCTGCTCATCCTGCCCCAGTAAGCAGCGTCCATACCTTTGCTCGCTTACTTTACTTATGAAGCAGCATCCAAGACTCACTTCATATCCCATTTATGAAGCAGCGTCCCATCTCACTTCATAAACCATTCATTGAATTACCTTCCAATCAATAAGCAGCAGCCTTACCTCCGTTTACTTATCTATTCAGCAAACTTCTTCCAGCTGCTCATTTCCTTTCCACAAATCCTTGAAATGAACCTCCAGACTAGGGTTACCACCTGTCCCACTTAATGGCAGACGTCCTGAGATTTTTGTATGGAAATATTTCCTAAGTTTTCTTTCAAAGTTTCATAAAACAGTTATTTTTTTATCTGAAACACCTAAATGTTATATGAAATAGCATAAGCAACTCAAATGCTACACAAATAAGCTTTTATTTTGGCAAAAAGGTGAAGTTCTATCCTTTGTACTGGTCATGGGTATGTTTTGTTCTGCAAATCTGACATTTCTACAGAAAATGTCCCACTTTGAGCATTTGAAAAGGTGGTAACCCTACTCCAGACACCAGAGGGGGAACAGAAGAGGGCAAGCCTGTCCCTCTTCTCCACCTACCCTGACTAATAAATTAACCACAATCCCCACCAATCCACCAACAATAAAGGGAGGGTGGGAGGGTAGCAAGTTCGCGCCAAAATGTGATTCCTTGCCCAACAACACTTGTCTAAATCTCTTAAGCCTCTCCCCACTCTTATCTCATTAACTCCCAATCATTCCCTCCCTCCATTTAACCCTTTTACCTCCCCAACCCACTTAACTCCCACTAATATAACTGTCTAACCCCTCTTGAAGATGTCCCAGTACAACTTGGTTTGTTGCCAGACTTCATTTACTACTCTGTAATTCTCCTTGTATCTGTTACTACTGACAGTTTGTTAACTGTTCTTCGTTTGTTGGTTCCTGTTTAATTTTTTGTTATGTATGGTGTTATGTAGTATAAATCACAACTTTCGAAAATCAGCATACTACCTTGTAAAGTCCTCATTTTGTCAGATTTAAGCTGTTTACTATTGAATTACTGAATTTCTCACTGTAATGATGAATAGAGTATGTATGTCCTATAACACACCGTGAGTATAAAGCTGTGTGTAAAATGCTGCAGTTTTAGCATTGTTTATGCTGAGCTGCCATTTTAATTGTAGCAAAGTTACTTGTTCACATATAACTCACACTGAATCCTGATTTACTTCTGCTGATTATTACTACAAGCATTTGCATTTTGTGCCTCCATCAGAATAATTAGCTTTACTTGTTTTTTTGCTTTGCTAAAAATATTTTGCCACTAAGGATTGCACATGATAAATTTTATATCTCCAGCTGTCCGAAAATTCATGGTAAAGAGTCAGACCACTAATTACTTGGATGGAAAAGGAGTCAGAAAGTGTTATTAAGTATAAATAACACATGATAGGATATATGCCCCCCCCCACTCAGGCTCTCACACCCAATGTTCCCTAATTAACTAGAGTATGCTTCATTGCCTAAAATAGAGCATTAAAACCCCCACTGAAATAAAGAAGCAAACAATATGCTTTAAAATCATACAAATTCCAACATCATAAAATATGCCCCAACATAAAATTCTTACATCACCCCTATTTTAATATTTAAACAAGCTGTTACCATGCATTTATTTATGTAATTAATAAAATTCTTTAGACAAACTGAATGTAAATGTTTGCTGCAATATTACCCTATGCCCATATTATAAAGTTACCCCTGTACTGAAAAATATTAGTTTATCGACTTAATTGTGTGTGTATACAGCTATGTAAGTATGTCTTTTTTTTAATATGGTAGCACTCACCCTTCAGATGTGCAGGGTAACAGCTAAATGGAAACAACATCTGCCCAACCATAACTGCTGTGAAAATAGTGTATGTGTTTGGTCTTAATTTTTTTATATATATATCTATCTATCTATCTCTCTCTCTCTCTCTCTATATATATATATATATATATATATATATATATATATATATATATATATATATATATCTATATATATATATATATATATATATATATATATATATATATATATATATAAACTCATGTAGTGGTGCTGCAGTAGCACAAACAAAAAAAAAACAAAAACAAAAAAAATATATATATATATATATATATATATATATATATATATATATATATATATACACATTTAAATATCTATATATCTGTATCTATGTCTCTCTGTATGTATATATATATATATATATATATATATATATATATATATATATATATACATTTCCAACCCCTTTTTCCCATTTTGTACATGGAGTCAGGATGTTACTTCCAGTGACAATCACATTGAGGCAAAGTTTACACCGCCAGGTGGCTAGCCATGCCACTGTAGCTCATCCATACCACTCAGTCGCACAAACACTCACACTTATGGCCAATTTACAATATCCAATCCACCTACTGCATGTCTTTGGAATGTGGGAGGAAACCAGAGCACCCAGAGGAAACCTACATGACCAAAGGGAGGACATGTAGACTCCAAACAGAAGGCATCCCTGCCAAGAATCAAACTGGAGAATCCCTTACTGTGTGGAGAAAACACTAACTGCTGCACCATCTTAGGTTTATTATCAAAAATTGGAAACTTACTTCAGTGTTGTTCATATAGTCGAGTGTATAGTGAAAAATTAAAAAATTCTGAGTGGAGTTTTTGTCGCCTCTGTAGTGCAATCTTGCAGGTGGAATGTATAATTAGCAAGGGGTGTGTGGGGCACAGCCCCCCAGATGGGGGGTGCAGATGGGCTTGCCCCCTGCAAAACATTTGTAGGAAATCACTGAACGTCAAAGTAAGCTGGGTAACATTGACAATGTCAAATTCTAATTATCAGCATTATCACTTTCATTGTTTTGAGTGAACAATGTTTTTATTTTCCGACCTTTTTTTGAGTAAGTCATTACTTGAACAACTATATTTAAGACTTTTAATAGTTTTGATGGTCTCGGCCATATGAAAGTTGGTGTTTTAAAAGTTTGATCATCTGTAGTAGACCTATATACATATACAGATATATATATATATATATATATATATATATATATATATATATATATACACATATACATAAATACTACTTATATTAAATACATTTTTTTATATATTGCTAACTTAATGCTAGTAAGATATATATATAGATATATATATATATATATCATTTATTTTATTTTAAATTACTTTTTATTGTTTTCACTTTCACTTTTGTTTAGTTCTGCTTTCTTAAAGCAAACGGATACATTATGGAAAGAACTAAACTTAGAATAACCTGGAAATGAACAGCAAAGACATTAGAAAATATACAACTGAATACATCTAGTTAGAGCAGAAGGAAGAAGCAGAGACTATGTGGTGCTGATAATGAAGCAGTGATAAGCAGAAATGTTAGAAAATAACAAATCGAGACTAATGAGATATGGGTATCCCAAATGAGGGGGCACTACAGAGATATTGAGGAGGATAAGGAAAGAGACGAGAAATGGTTAACATAAAAAGCCATGGAGAGCATACAGATAAACTGGTAGTGGAATAAAAAGAAAATGTTTTCAAAGAACTATAAAAGAAGTAAAACGACAGATCTCGTCATCAAACACTTACTAGAATAGTACAAAAATGGATTTGTATAGCTACTGGATTTTCATCTAATCTGGAAAAGGAAAGTAAATAATCAGGAAACTGGGGGAAAAAAGTATAAAGCAAACATTTTGTTTTAGAAGGTAATAACACTCTAAACACAAGTGACCAATGCAGGAGTACTGTTATGTAGGAAGTCACAGCTAAGGACATTTTGGAAAATAAAAGCTTCGGAAAAGAAAATTAATGGAATTTCAGATCTAGAATGATAGAACATTGACTACACTTGGGGATGATTTAAAATGGAAAATAATGAAATTTACATGTTCAAAAAGTAATGAAGCTGAAGCTGCATTTAAGAATTGACAGAATATATGCACATCAAGTGACATGTAAAGAAAAACTGAATTGAAATTAAAGGTTTCTTATGCAGAAAACTAAGATATATCTAAGAGCTTTCTTAAGTATGAGGATGGAACAGATGACAATCTAAAATGATTCAAAATTCTAAGATTGTAGTTTTAAAAGCAGACAAACAGCTCAGAGGTATTAAAGTCAGTACAAGTGAATTACATCCGAAACACATAATCCATACTATCAAGTCTATTATATCAAAGCTTTCTCTAATGAGACAGTTATAAGCCTAGACAAATGTTATTTACAATCAGATAAATCTAGGCAGCAAATCAAAATTTAATAATTAGCCAGTATGTAATATGTAAAGGACAAAGGCAGAAATAATATTCAAACACGCATGTTCCACAAGGTAAGCAGCTATGTGCTGGTTAAAGGATTTACAAAGCTTAACTGAAGAAAATAAAAACTGCATTCTCCTTTTATAATGCATAATGATTGTTTAGTACTTGACTTACATATGAATGCAGGCTAAGATATTTTTTAAGGATTTTAACAAATAATAGCTGATGACTCATGAAACGATGTTACAGCTTATGTCTTTAACAAAAAGTCATTTGCAGCTTTATATACAGGGAAATGGGCTCACGTTCAGTAAAATGGCAATGAATGTTTAAAGAAATTTCTCTACTTATTAAGCCCTAGTGTAATGACAGTGCACAGTAATTTTATATCAAACAAGTAAAAAGGCAGTAAAACAATCTGGGGTTTTGCATTTCTGTGCAATAATATCACTCATGAAGTGTCAGAAATAGTTGGTTTTACCTAGTTCTTTAAGTTTATATGGGGAGTGATTTTTGTTTAAATAGTTTATGCACTTATTCAGAACGTAAATGCTCTTTTCACAACTGCTTAACCTTGTCATCTCATGGTATTTATTGCTCATGTTCTGCCATTCTGTTCTATGTAAGTAGCAATTTATTTTGTTAGATCTATACAGAACCATGTTGTTTGGGATCACATCTTCCTGAATAAAGAGCAAGACAAGTGTTTCAATATTTGTTCCCAAAGTGTAGCAAACCTTCGTTTGAGAATAATAAAGTAATGGGGTATGGATGACTTTGTTCATGTGGAAAAATAAACAGCTAAAATAAAATGTGTTCTGACATTTGCGCGTGTTTTTAATATGCTTATAAATCTCATACCCTACAGTAAACATATCATGATATATGTACTTCATTTTTGTTGTTCAAGGAAAGGTTGTTGGGGATTTGCAAATCAGGGTATGAAGTCTGAGGACTTGTAGTAAATCTTGAGTAAACAGCAATACACTGGAGTAATTTGGGTTAATTGAAATGTTCTCCAGTGTAGCATCTGTACCAGGACCAGGCATTAAACCCCATCATGTGCCTGACATTGTTGTCATTCATTATTACAGTTGCATACAATTAAATACAGATTTTTGTTTATCTTACAACATGATTGTAGTGAATTACTGGTTATTATACTTTCACCAAGGTTTTAAATGATATTCCTCTACGGGGCTTTATGGCTCTTCTGAGTATATCAACAAAGTAAAAATATGTGGTTAGGACAGTTTATTAAAAGTTACTTTATCAATGTGCTGCCAGTCACCAAATATTCTTTCTAAACATGTACGACTATTTAAAGTGAATGCAGGAATCTACAGTTCAGTGTTCTTGTTATAACATGACATTGTAGTATTTGCTGAGATTGAGATGTTGAAGGTTTTCTATCTGTGTTGTACACAGCAGGTATATATTCAACAAAGTATTTAAACAGAGCATAAAATAAAAACTGAAAATGATACAAAAAAAGGCAGGTCATATGTAAGTACCTTGTAAGTATTTGCAAGTGGTTACGCGTATACACACACACACACACACACACACACACACACACACACACACACACACACACATGCACACACACACACACATGCACACACGTACACACACATGCACATGCGCACATACACACACACACGCATGCGCGCACACATGCACACACACGCATGCACACACATACACACACGTGCACACGCACACATACACACACACACACACACACACACACACACACACACACACACACACACACACACACACACACACACACACACACGCCCACAACACTAGTCCATACCCTAATGGTTCAGGTCTATAGAATCAGTAATGAAGAGAAGGTAGAAAAGCATTTACTCTGTCATGTTTTCAAGGAATGATGCCTGCAGTCTGAGTTAGACAATCACTGACAGTTATTTCTAACTAAGTCTAACTTCCATATGCCTGCACATCTGCTGACAGTGTACAACCACATGGTTCACCAGGTGTAAAATAACAAATTAATATAGCTGTAGCTTACCTGCACATTAACAATATGAATCAGTGTTGTATGCCATATATAATACATAAAGAATACAGTATATGAACTCAAACCGACAAGAAATGATGTGTAGCAGAACCGAAGTATTACCTACTGCTACCCTAACCAAAGACTTCTGCAATCATTCATATTAGGATAGAGCTGCTGACTCAGATGGCAGCCTTTGATTTATTTCTAACAGCCATTCAGCCTTATTTGTAATGTAACAGGAAAATGAGTTTTAGATTTACTTCTGATAGGATGGTTAGGTAACTAGTGAGTAGTCTGTATTTTTGACAATTACGTTTAATGTGTGTAGCCATAGTATACATCATATTATACAGATATGCGGGTTATGAAAACACCAAGCACCTCTGAAATCACAAGCAAGAAGAGGTCAGCTGTAACAATATCACTTCATATCCCATAGATCACCCATTCATTTGTCATTCTTCATTCAGAAGTGATTTGTCACTTCATTCATGCTGGTTGCACCAGATGAATATTAAGTCCCCCCCCCTTCCTGTAACTATAGTCCAGATACAGATTTGCTGTATCCAGGACTGTTTGTAAGCTCCTGAGCGCCCCCCCCAAGCCTTTCTGTGTTGGAGGGAAGTCTTCCAGCTTATCAGTGGGAGTGGTAAGCACTAGGTAGCCTATCTACCACAAGAGGATTGGTTTCTGGCCCAGATTTATGGTTTATTGGCCTTTTGGGCAGTTTCTTGCATCTCTTTCAACTTTCTGACTTAAAAACCTGTGTTTGTGCTTGTTTCCCCCTTTCCTGTAACTAGTCTAGTCCAGATACAGATTTGCTGTGCCCAAGACTGTAAGCTTCTGTGCTCCCCAAGCCTTTCTGTGTTGGAGGGAAGCCTTCTAGCTTATCAGTGGGAGTGGTAAGCATTAGGCAGCCTTTCTACCACAAGAGGAGTGGTTCCTAGCCCAGAAATTGTAGTTTATTGGCCGTTTGGACAGTTTTTCCATCTCTCTCAACTTTCCGTTTTAAAAGCCTATGTTTGCTCTTGTTTCCCACCTTTCCTGGAACTAGTGTAGTCCAGATACAGATTTAGTGTATCCAGGACTGTTTGCAAGCTTCTGAGTTGTGCCAGAGCCTGCTCTTCAATTTTTCCCTTAGATCTACTAGTTCTCACCTCTCCTGCACATATACTAGCTTATTAGTCTCGTACTTTACCAGACTTCTTCTATCAATTATTGTAGCACACAAGTGCTACCAGCACTAAATGTTCTACAATGAAACAGATCTAGTACTTACTATCAATGCCCACACCACCAGGCATGTGCCCTGTGCTTTCTCCTATTAGGTTCATAGGTTCATAGGTAGGTACTAGGCTATCTGCCCGAAGACATTTATAAGCCTAGCTGGAATGTGTCAGCTTTCACCGCCCCCTTAGATTAGTTCCCTGTGCCTCT
Source organism: Protopterus annectens (assembly GCF_019279795.1). Taxonomy (NCBI): domain Eukaryota; kingdom Metazoa; phylum Chordata; order Ceratodontiformes; family Protopteridae; genus Protopterus; species Protopterus annectens. Next base: position 584,455,761 of record NC_056745.1, on the reverse strand, counting down.
GTCTAGCAGAGCCATTGAAGTGATTCCTAGGGTAAACTTTCTGTTTTTCATCCACTCGTCAAGGTTTCTCTTGAAGAGGGTTAGTGAGGAGCTCTGCCTAATGTAGATTGGAATCTTGTTCCAGAGCATGGGAAGTCTCTGGGACAGGAATCTATCCTTCCAGCAAGTCCTGTTTTTGTTGTGGTGAGGTTTAGTTCCCTGGATTGTGTGGCTCGAGGGGATATGGTTTTCTTAGTTGGAGCATGTTCATAAATTCTAGGTTGGACATGGCATTGTATGTCAGGCAGAGATCACCTCTGAGTAGGTGGTATGCAACAGAGTACAACTGGAGTTTCTTCAGTCGAGCTGCATAGGGCATCTGCTTGAGGCCAGTGATCCTCTTGGTGAGGTACTTCTGTGGTCTTTCCAGTTGTTGCATGTGTCTTGTAAGGTACATCCCAAATGGGGCATTGTACTCTATGATGGGTCTGATGAGTGATGCGTAGAGGGGCCCAATGACCTCTTTTGATCTGGATGCAAACCCTTTTGTGATTAGGTGGGCCACATAGAAGGATTTTCTAATCACTTTGGCAATGTGATTATCAAAGGAGAGGTTACTATCTACTTGGGTCCTCAGATCCCTTATTACGTCTTCCATATTTAGGGGGCTACCAGCTATGTGGTAGTTTGTGGGTACTTTGTTTTTTCCAAAGGGGATGACTATGCACTTTTTGGCATTTAGCTTGAGGCCATGGTTTTGACACCAGGTATCTGTCTCAGTGAGACCCTTTTGGAGGATGTCTGCATCAGCCAGAGAGTCAATTATAGCCCCTAGTTTGCAGTTATCTGCGAACTTGGTCAGCCATAGTCCTCCTGTGCTTGCCTGTATCTCTGAGAAGTATATGCCGAACAGTAGGCATCCTAGGACTGAGCCCTGGGGAATGCCACTTGTAACTGGTTTAGTGTCAGACCTAGCTCCCACAACTCTTACCATGTGGGCTCTGTCCATGAGCCAGTTGGCACCCCATCTTGTGACATAGGGGTTTATGTTCAGGCTGATGAGCTTGTCTATAATACCTGAGTGGGGAATGGTGTGAAGGCCTTTGCGAGGTCTAGGTAGGCTGTGTGGACCACCTTTCCCTTGTCTATAGCCTTGGTAACTCTGTCAAAGAAGTCCACCAGGTGTAGGAGGCATGATCTGCCCTTAACAAAGCCAAACTGGGTAGTATCCAGTGTTTGGAGGTTTCCAATGTCTCTGTTAATGACATCCATGATGATGATGTGCTCCATGGCTTTGCAGACCATGCTAGTCAGGCTTATATATAGTTCCCGGGGTCTGTTGTGGCTCCACCTTTGTGGAGTGGAATAACTGTTGCTGTGCACCACTCTGTGGGGATGTAGCCTGTGGAGAGGCTGAGTTTAAACAGTGTGTTTAAGAGAGGGGTTAGTTCATCTTTGAGCACATGTAGGATGCAGCCCAGGACACTGTCCCATCCCATTGATGCTGTTTTTTGGCTTTGGAGAGGACTGTTTTAACCTGAATGTCTATGATTTTAAGGGCACTATATTCTTCTGGTGCAGTTATGGGCCCTTTTGGGGGTTAGTGGGGGGTGAAGTTTGCACTGAACCTGTCTGCCAGGATGTTGGCTATATCGGTCGGTTCAATGTATTTTGTGACAATCTGCACTAACTCTGAGCAGACCTGAGAATTGCCACTTAGATTCCTGACATAGCTAAAGAATGCCTTGTGGTTATCTTTGGAGTTCATGGCAATTTTTCTTTTGAAGTTAGCCTTGGATGATTTTATGAGGGAACATAGTCTCTTGCTGATACTGATCAGGAATGTCTTCCCTTCTTGGGATTTTACTCTTTTCTGTACTAGTTTCCTCCTTCTGTTGTATAGCTTGTTTATGGCAGGGGTCCACCAGACTGGTTTCCTTTTCTTGGAGGAGTGAGTCTTGGTTTTGTTTGGCATAGCACGATCCATACATTCTTGTAGGTGCCCGTAGAGTGCATTAGTAAAGGATTTTGCAGCTTGGGCAGTGTTATCTTTTAGCATAGGGGCTTTGAAACTTCCCACCTCAGTCTTAAGTAACATGAAGTTTGCTTTTGAAAAGTTTTTCACGGTGGTTTCTTTGACCAGGGGTGGTAGTGGAATGTGGATATCCAGAGTGATTAGTTTATGGTCAGATCTAACCAGTGAGGGGTTGACATCCGGTGGTCCAATATGTTGTCACCTCTGGTGGGGGTGTTGACCAGTTGATCCAGGGTGTTTGAGTTTATAAATTCTAGGAAATGTTGAGCAAGGGAGTTTGTACTTGAGTAGTTCTACCAGGTAATGTTTGGGTAATTGAAATCACGCAATATCAGGGTGTTTGGTAGGACCTTTATGTTTCCCAATGTTTCCATAAATGCGGAGTGGGGGTCCTGGGACATGGTGGGTGATCTGTAGCAAGCTATAATTTGAAAAACAGTTTTGCCCATTGTTAGTTGCACATGGATGATCTCTGAAGCATTGTACTGTGCCACTAACCTGGAAATGTGGGTATCCTTGATGAATATGGATACTCCCCCGCCTTTTGTATTTCGGTCTGGGTTTTGTGGCCAAAATGTATGGTATGAGTTGTAGCCTGGTAGTGCTGGGGTGCTCTCTGGAGCCTTAAACCAGGTTTCTCTTACTGCACATATATCAATTTTCTCCATACTGAGGAGTGCCTCGAGTGCGTGCATTTTGAGGTTTAGACTTCTGCCATTGAGTAGTATTACCCTCATTTTTTTGTTACTTGTGCTATTTACGGTGGTGGGTTTGTCTTCTGAGCCTTGCCTAAAAAAGGCACTATGGGGGTGGCAAGAGCCTTGGCCAGTATTCAAAAGTCTAAGGGTGACAGGTGCAAACCATCTCTAGCGAAGCAGCGTGGCTTGTCAAGCATGTCAACCCTGGTGAACTTGGGCATCCTGAGGCAATGTTGCAACTGCCTCATGTATATCGACAACCCTCTCCTCTTACCTTCCAACAATCAGACTTGTGAGAGATGCACTTATATATCTAAATTGGAAGCCAGGCACTCTCCAGCCAAGACTGGAATAGCTGGTCAAGAGGAGAAGGTCAACACTTGCACCACACCACATGGAACACATAGCCCTCCAGAAAGCACACCAACACTGCATTCACATAAAAACACAAACCACACACCCATCTTCGCTGAGGCTGTCAATAAAAATCTACCCAAGCAGCAGAGCCCTCCAAGGCAGAAACACACTCGACCACCACAACAAAGCACTAATCAGGAGACACATAAATCTCTTAAACAGTGTGCCACTCAACCAAAGCCCCAAAGGCAAAGCGGCATGCTCATTAGTCATAGGTGACTCAATAGTGAGCCACATTGATGTTCCATTCACTAGGCTGAATAAGGAGAAAGTAACAATCAGCTGCCTGTCAGGTGCCAGGATCCAACACATAACGCATGCACTCAGGTCACTTACAACATGTACAAATATGACTCTGTCATTGTGTGTGTGGGTGTGAATGACCTGAGACGTACCTCCCTGGACTACATGAAAAGAGACATGGAGGAGCTCTCAGATTATGTAGCCCAGGCGGGTATGACCCTAGCTCTGAGCAGCATCCTACCATCACCCAGATCATTCCACAGTATAAGCAGAAAATTATTGATTTCAACAACTGGCTAAGTTTCTGGTGTCATTCTAAGGGGATCCAGTATCTGTCTGCCTGGGATGACATGAGTGACAGACCTCGATGCTTTGCCAGAGATGGCCTGCATCTGTCACCCCTGGTCTTCCAGATACTGGCCAAAGCTCTTGCCATCCCTATAGTGCCTTTTTTTTGCGGTGTTCCAAAGACCAAATTACAACCGTAACAGCTACAAACAAATCCAATCTGAGGGTCATGCTACTCAATGCTGGAAGTCTAAATCTCAAAATGCACTCACTCAAGACACTCCTTAAAATGGACAACATTGACATTTGTGCTGTAACAGAGACCTGGTTCAAGGCAACAGAAAGCACCCCTGCACTACCAGGCTATAACTCATTCCACACCTTTTGGTTCCAGAACTTAGACCAAAGCTTCAAAGGCAGTGGTGTCTCCATATTCATAAAGGATGTGCACACCTCCAGACTGGTAGCCCAACATAACGCATCAGAGATACTTCAGGTGCAGCTAACGTTGGGTATGACAATGTTTCAGGTCATAGCCTGCTATAGGTCACCAACTATGTCCCAAGGCTTGCACTCCACATTCCTAAGCACCCTGGAGAATATTAGGGTCCAACTTAACACTCTCGTACTAGGCGACTTCAACTACCCCTCCATAAACTGGGTAAACTACTCATGTACCAATACACTTGCCCAATGTTTCCTGGAGTTCATTAATTCCAATACCCTGGACCAGCTTGTTCTTACCCCCACTAGAGGTAGCAACATCCTTGACCTAGTCATTACTAACATGGGCGGCCATTGCTCTACACCAAAAGTCAGCTCATCTCTGGTTAGATCCAACCACAAACTAATCACCTTGGAAATCCACATCCCTCCCACCCCTCCAGCAAAGGTAACCACCATGAAAAATTTTCCAAAGCTAACTTTGGGATCCTAAAAACAGAGGTGGCTAACTTCACGGTACCCATACAAATGGAGAATAGTTGCATGACTGCAGAATCATACTACAATGCACTGTACGAACACATACACAAATGCATGGATCTCACCATATGCAATAGAACCAAGACACTCTCCTCCAACAAAAAAAGGAAGCCAATCTGGTGGTCCCCTGCCATAAACAAACTCTACAACAGAAGGAGGAAACTGATGCGGAATAAGGTGGAGTCCCAAGACTGGAAAAACTCCCTTATCTGTCTCAACAAAAAGTCAAGATCCCTCATCATATCCTCTAAAGTTAGGAATGCAAACAGAATTGTAGCAGATAGTAAAGACAACCACAAGGCCTTCTATAGTTATGTAAAGAATCTCCATGGCAATACCCAGATTTGCTCTGAGCTACTGCACAATGGTATCTCCTATACCAAGCCAATAGATATTGCCAGTATACTGGCCAACAGATTCAGTGCCAACTTTACCCCCCCCCCCAGAGGACCAATCACAATACCAGTAGATTGCCAGGCACCCAGTATTACTGCTACACAGATTAAAACAGCACTGTCCAAGGCCAAGAATGCAGCTTCTATGGGACCTGACAATATCCCTGGTTGTGTTCTTCATGAACTACAGAGTGAACTGGCACTTCACCTGTGTGCTCTGTTCACTCACAGACTCACCTCAGGCTTTGTCCCTGCCAAATGGCACACTGCTACAGTTATCCCTCTCCGCAAAGGAGGAACGACTACAGACCCTGGGAACTATCGCCCCATTAGCCTGACGTGTCTGATATGCAAAGCTATAGAACACATCATCATGGACCTAATAAACAAGGATATAGGGAATCTACAAACTCTGGATCCCACACAGTTTGGTTTTGTGAAGGGTAGATCATGCCTGCTCAACTTGGTTGACTTCTTAGTGTCAGTCACCAGAGCTGTGGATGAAGGCAAGGTGGTTCATACAGCTTACCTTGATCTGGCTAAGGCTTTTGATACCATTCCCCAGTCAGGAATCATTGAAAAACTCACTAAGCTTGGCATCAACCTCTACATCACTAGGTGGGTTGCAAACTGGTTCACAGCTATAACCCACAGTGTGAAAGTAGCTGACTCCAAGTCAGACTGCTGATTAGTCACGAGTGGAGTCCCACATGGTTCGGTCCTGGGTCCTCTTCTGTTTGGTATCTACTTCTCTGAAGTCCAGGCCAACATAAAGGGACTCTGGCTGACAATGTTCGCAGATGATTGCAAGTTGGGAGCTATTATTAACTCCCAAAGTGATGTTGACATCCTGCAGAATGGCCTTACTGTGACCGACGACTGGTGTCAGAATCATGGCCTTAAGCTCAATGCCAAAAAATGTGTCGTCATCCTCTTTGGGAAAAACCCGGTTCCCATGTATTACCACATTGGTGGTAGTCCACTGAACACAGAAGATGTTATAAGAGATCTGGGAACACAGGTTGACAGCAGCCTCTCTTTTGAGCACCATATTACCACTGTAGTCAGAAAGTTCTTCTATGTGGCACATCTCATTACTGAGGGTTTTTTTATCCAGGAAGAAAGACGTCATTGTCTCCCTCTACTCTTCCCTCATTAGGCCAATCATCCAGTACAATGCCCCATTTGCCATGTACCTCAGTAGACACCAGCAACAACTGGAGAGGCCACAAAAGTAGTTCACAAAGAGGATCCTATGCCTTAAACACTTGTCCTATATGGACAGACTCAAAAAACTCCAACTATTCTCTGTCTCATATTGCCTACTTTGAGGCAATCTCTGCTTGACTTACAAAGCCATGTCTGACCCAGCTCTGTTAGAAATGCTACATCTAAAGAAATCCTAATCCCTCCACACCACACGCTCCAGAGACCTCAACCTCATTACTACAATTAACAGAACATGCTGGAGGGACAGGTTCATAACCCAGAGACTGCCCATGCTATGGAACAGACTTCCCATACATGTCAAGCAGAGCACCTCACTGACCACCATGAGTGGATGGAAAACAGAAAATTCACCCCGGGATAACACCAGTGGCTCTGCTCACAGAGGTATTGGGAACTAAGGTCGGGTGGCACTATGCCAGGGTAATCCTATGGCTAGGCTTGTAAAGGACCCAGGGCCATTAGCCTAGGACACACCTATGAACCTATAAAGTTTCAGACCATTTCAAAGAATATTGTTAAACTATTCTTTCTGCCACATTCATTAACAACATCATCATCTTGCTCTGGAGCTTTGATAGCCACTTACTGATATGGGAACAAACACAAAGCTGTAGAATGTTCTTCCTTGCTAAGCAGAAAGAAAACTACATTTTGAGCTACACTCTTCAGCAAACAGAACTTGAGACTCCTTCACTGAATCAGACTACAGACCATAACTTCCAATTCATAAATGACAAAACAAAAACCTATGGCAGCAAAGGTGTTGGCTAATAAATAATGCAGTTTAGGGGAATAAAGTTATTCTGCATCATTAGCAGCTCAAAACATATCGACTCATTTTTGTTTTAAAATGTTTGGATGTGTTTTATTTTAGGCCCTGCCTTCTTAACCTTGATCCAAATTAATGCCGTTGATGCAAAAATTAAAACCTGTGAATATTCATTCTACTTTTGCTAACAGCAGGTAACTTAAGTTGAAGAACTCTGGATTATATGGCAATAGTAATTGGGATTCTTGATAGAAATTAAAATATCTGCAATTCCTAGTGCACAAAATACCAAATGATGTAATGCAACAAAACAACACTAGAAAGTTCTTTAGTCGCTATGCTAATTAGTTTAATTAATATTCATAAAATTGATAAAACATTATAAAAATGAATTTGTTACCAAACAATGTGAAACTTTCTACAATATAGTATGAGAAACCATAATGAGTGAAATATAAAACACGAAATGTAACATGAGAATACTATTCTTTACCTCTATAACAATACATTTGCAAAATAAAAATCGATGCAACATAATAATTCTATCCAAAAGGATTCAACATTTTGCATTATTAATATTAAAAAAAAAACATAAAACAGCACTGATACATGATTCAAAACCCAGCACTTTTGAATATATCACATCATACCTCACACTGTAGCTATGTATTAGTTACAATCGCAATGAATCAAACAATGCTTATTGCATAATTCTGTGATAAATTTTGAAACTTTATTTCTGAGATAATGTTCAATTAATCAAAATACAAGCATCTCTTCCAGATGAATGAATTATAAAGAGTATTCTGTTTTGAAACTGCATTTTTCAATAGGAAACCCAGAAGTCCTAGCAAAGTCGCATTCAAGGCAACTGAATAACTGTTTCAAAATCAGCTAATGATATGTATAATTTATAAAAAATTGTTTGTTAGTTTCTTCATTTATTTATTTATTTGTCTGCTTGTTTTGTGTACTAACTGACCTTTTATACCGAAATGTAAGCCATGATTAAAGATTTCTGTTCTTTTCTTAGAAACTGATTTTACAAAGCTCATTGTTTAAAAAACAGAAAGACCATGGTATCCTTAACAACCAGAAGCAGTCTACCACATCATTCATGTTGGTTGCACAACAGGTTTTCTTTTGCATATTTTTAAAAATTTCTAAAACTACTGCTAAAATGTTTTCAACCACATTCATTAATGGCATGATACATCAATCACATGCTCATATTAATTATCTTTGATACTACTACAAGAAACAATCCTATCAAAAGAGTGAATAGCTAACACTTGCTGCTAGCAGCTATATTGGTAGCTTTCCTATTCCCATCAAATGCTGCTTTAGATATAATCATGAATTTTGTATTTATTTGATTTCTATGCTGAAAGACTTTAAACTTTACTCAAAGTATTTTAATGCAGTTTTTATCTTTGAGAGTCCAAAAATATAATTTATCTATTATATCTATCTATATACATGTGTATATGTGTGTGTGTGTGTGTGTGTGTGTGTGTGTGTGTGTGTGTATATATATATACACACACACACACACACACACACACACACACACACACACACACACACACACACACACACACACACACACATATATATATATATATATGGTTCCCTATTAGAAGCCTGAAACACTATAAGCCTGAAAGTCAAAATCCTGAAAACTATAGACTGAAAATGCAAAATCTCGAAAGTGCAAAATCCTGAAAGTCAAAATCCTGAAAACACAAAATGGACATACTGACGTCATTGTGGCTTTGCTATTGTTAGCCCTGTGGCGTTAGGTCATGCGTTGGGTCCAGGTAAGTGTGCGGTTGGTTTTATGTTAGGGTTAGGGGCGGTTTAAGTGAGTTAGGGTTAGGGCGCAGGTTAGGCATGTATGCAATAGTGACAAATATTGGGGTTAGGGGCGGTTTAAGTGAGTTAGGGTTAGGGCACGGGTCAGGTGAGTGTGCGATAGTGACGGACCTTAGGGTTAGGGTTAGGGTCAGGGTCAGTTGGTAGATATTAGTGTCTTTATAGTGACATATTAGCATTATTTGTGTTTTCAGGATTTTGACTTTCAGGATTTTGCACTTTCGAGATTTTGCATTTTCAGTCTATAGTTTTCAGGATTTTGACTTTCAGGCTTATAGTGTTTCAGGCTTCTAATAGGGAACCATATATATATATACACACACACACACACACACACACACACACACACACACACACACACACACACACACACACACACACACACACGCGCGCGCGCGCATGCACATACACACGTACACACACACACACACACACACACACACACACACACACACACACACACACACACACACACAAACATATAAAACTACACTGGGTAGCACAGTGGTGTAACAAATACTGTTGACACCTCACAGCAACAGGTTCTCCAGTTCGATTCTCAGCTGGGGTGCCTTCTGTCCAGAGTCTATGTCCTCCCTGTGTTTCTGTGGGTTTCCTTTGCATGCTGCGGTTTGCTCATACATTCCAAAGACATGCAGTAGGTGGATTAGGCACTGCAAATTGGGCAGAGGTGTGAGTGGTAAGTGTGCATGCCAGTTTGTGGTGAGAAAGAGCTAACACAGCAGAGCAAGCCATCTGGTGGTTTATACTTAGACTTTAGATGATAGATGATACTCACTGTTGAAGTACACCCCTACCTCATGTGCAAAAATGGAAAAGGGGGTTGTAGATACATGGATATATATATATATATATATATATATATATATATATATATTTTTTTTTTTTTTTTTTTTTGCATTTCCTCAAACAAAATGAATGACTTCTCTAAAATTAAATAACTTTAGCATGTGGAATGGGTAGTGATAACAGTTAACCTTTGCAATGTAAAGCTGTTAGGTAAACGTAAGTTGTGTCAGAATGCCTACAGTCCAGAAATGCAACCTATGAAGCACACAGCTGTAAACAAATAATTTAGCCAGTGAGTGTGAGAGATGTGTGGTATACCTAGGCAGAGTCTAGGCAGTTCACTGTTTAGTCGAGCAGCTAGCCTAATTTGAGCCCCCACAATTGAATAAATAATGAAATACCCAAATCCATGTTAACGTGCATTATTAGTACACATAAATATTATCTGAAACTTAAAAAGTTTTACCTTAAATATTACAGCTCCGTAACTAATACTTATTATGTCAGCTTCTCTCTGTGGTGATAGAGTCAAAGGTCAAGACGCCTGGAAGTTGTACATGCGCATGCACATGCACTAGTAGTACATGCACATGCACTCGTAAATGTGGAGAAGAATTTGAAATGTGCTGTCTAGATGCAGTTTATGCAGTTTATACTCTGGCTACTGTAATTTTCTGAAGCACAGCAATTTTAAAGACAGACATGAAGCAAACAGCTAAGCACTTTAAAGACAAGTCTGTATAACTTTATTTATGTTTTTAACTGGGACTGTATTTTAACACACTGGTCAGATCTGTTTTCTTACATAGTGAAACTGTAGAATAAAAGTATACCCATTTACTTAGTTTTATTAGTAGCTGAAACAATATGTATATATATATATATATTATTTTTTTTTTAGTTAGTTTAGCTACATCACTCATCAGTGAAATATACTATTTGCAAAATACTTCACAGGAAGGCAGAGTTATTTGTATTTGTATTAATGAATAAATCAGTTTACTGACATGGAAATGGAAAACTTATTATCCTCTCTTTCTATGTGAACTTCAATCTGCTACAAGAAAATAAAATTTTCCAGTCACCTGTTTTCCTTTTTATATACATTAATCTGTATACATGTAAGGTGTTTGATATTCCGTAGTTTTACTTTAATGAAAAAAATGACAGCAACCTCCATCATACCAAATTTGCTTCACCAAATTGTACCTTAGGCATACTGTTTAAGAGAGACAAACTCTTTTCTGATAAGTGGTTTGACCTCCTGAGTTCCTAGTTCATGCCCTTGTTCAAATATGAAGTAATCAAGCTAAGAACAAAAAGACTTATTGATTTAAGCACATAAAAAGGTAGTTATCATAATTTGTTAAACATGCATATCTTACCTAACCAAGAAAAAAAAAGACCTACTCCTTGTTTACATGTTATCAAGCATTGCCACAAAACAGTTGTATAAATGTATCTCCAGTACATTTGCTCACCTTCAAAACAATTATTTTTGTATGCAAATGAAAATGGGTATGTGGCATAATGTTTTATTAATTAATAAATTAATTGATTCATTTGGTATTCACTCTGTTTATCAGGTAAGCAGGCCGGTCCATTGACCTTTTTCAGTCATCACATGGGCTCAGTGGTGAAAGTAAACAAAATAAGTTGCATAAATTGGTTTATGCAATGAATTCAAAAACGTAACAATTGCTTTACATTTTGTGACTGCAGTTAGAGTAGATATGGAAGATGTACATTAAACAGCATAAAAATATAAATCTGTACAGTACATGATTGTAATCAAATCTGAAAAAATTGAGTTTCTGGATGGATTCCAGAGAACATGATACTCCAAGTGTGGTACCTAATTCTATAAGAGTTTGTAGAGTCCTCAAGTTGCATTCCCTTATGAGGAGCGGTGAAGCCCAACATATAATTTAATAAGCACATGTTACAACAAAATACTTAAAAATTTCACATTGGTGTTGAGTGCAACCATGAGTCTGAAAGTAACATCATTATCCATTAAAGGGAATGAGCTGTTGTGAATTAGGTACAGCTTCAACTGTCTGCTAACAGTGTAACTACAGGTGCTACATGGGCAGAAAGCACATATATCTGCACTAACACTAATAGCATATAGGTGGATCTGGCTGGGAATTTGTGCAGTCCTTACAGCAGAAGGTGGATGGCCTCTCCCCTTGCCCCAGTAAAAGAGAATACAAACAGAACTGCATTTCTCTTTTGAGTTCAGCAATGCCTGAAGCCGAGCACTTCATTTCAGTAGCTCCTTTTCATTTCATTTCATTATCATTATAAACATCATAGGTGTGCAGTTTGACTTAAATCAGCTTATTTTTGTAAGATCTTCAGGTAAGCTGAAAGGCGCAGTTCTCGCCTCTCCTCACATCAAAGGACACAGGAGCATCTTTAGATTTGTAACAAGTCTTATAACTCACTTTTGTTTTCAGAACTGCATTTTAACAGTGGTAGCTGCAGTATCTGATAACAGTCACACATCCAGTAAGAAGCCATTCATACAAAAGCAATGAGAACAGATAAAGTGGAATTACACCTTTGTACTTATTTACTTAGTTAGTTAGTTAGTTAGTTAGTTAGTTAGTTAGTTAGTTAGTTAGTTAGTTAGTTAGTTAGTTGGATTTTTAGCCATATACAAAAGTTTCACATACTGTTAAATGACAAATTCAGTGGGAGCTTACATGTGTAGAGATATCTTAACTCAAAGCACCTAAAATAAGTGCTTGTACAGGTACAAACCCCTCTGATGCCATACTCTTGTACAATTTAAAATGCACTATTTATTTATTTATTTATTTTGTTTTATTTATTTGACATTTGTTAACCGGGTTGGTCCATCTGAGCCAGTGGCCCATTTTCAGTGGAGACCCACGGAGAAAAGCTCCAGAGTATTTAAACAATAATTAAAATTGACAGTAAAATATAATGCTGTTATGTAAAGCAGTTAGACAGAAAATAATGACATCAAGGAGGCAATACGAGAAACAAAAACTGAAATGAGCACCAACAATTGAAGTTACAAGAGACCAACAAATGCAGTTACAAGAGAGAATACAATTTACCAAAGGTGGCATCATAGACGATGTGAAAATTATTTATAGCTGATTGTTTGGTAATAACAGCAATAGAGGTCAAATAAGTTGATTGACCTCTAAGAGTTTCTGTTAAATATTATAGCAATAACCCATGCCTGGGTGTGGGTAATGCTGGATTTACCCACGGTTGGTGTGGTTTGGTCATGAGGGTGAAGCCCGAGTGGCCAAACAAAGACAACCATGGGTAAATCCAGCATTACCCACACCCAGAAGTGTGTAATTGCTATTATACAATGACATTATTTAAGAAAAAAATAATTACTTTTCTTAAATAATGGCATTTTATAATGCCTCCTTGCTGCCCTTCCGTAGCTGTCTGGTATTCTGGTATTCTGTCTGGTATTCTGCATCAGTTCTGATGTACTGTGCATGCGTATGCTTACGCAGTACATCAGAGCTGTGGGCAAAATCAACGGAGAAAGCAAGATCTCCGTTGCTTTTTACAAGCTGTCTCGCTATGTTAAAGGAGTTTAACATAGTGAGACAGCTTTAAAAAAAGCAACAGAGAATCTCTTTTGCTTTTTTTAAAGCTGTCTTGCTATGTTAAACCCATTTAACATAGCGAGACACCTTTAAAAAAAGCAACGGAGATAGGAAGATCTCTATTACTTTTTTTAAAGCTGTCTCACTACGTTACACTCGTTTAACATAGCAAGACAGTGTGTAAAAAGCAACAGAGATCTTGTGTTCTCCATTGCTTTAAAAAAAGAGTTATACTAATGGAAAAAGTCTGGGCGACCAGACCTTTTTCCATTAGTATAACTCTGATTTACAACGTGAATGCTTACCAATCAGCATGCACATTTTAGAATATTAATGGGGGGTTGTTGTATAATAGGTAATATACAAGTTAAGTACATAGCATAAAATACATAACGCACACAGTCATATTGTTTAATAGAAAGAAGAGGCAGTGGATAATGAGATGATATATTATTGGTATCGAGAAATTACAGAATACAGGGAGTTTGAATGGACAAGTAGCTGTGATGTTGATCACAGAGGGAGAGAAAAAAGTTATGAGGTAAGGCTGGAAGGATGGAAGTGGTTAGGTAGGATCCTGGCAAGGACAGATCCTTGAGCTTAGCAGGAAGAGTTTTAGTTACTTTTTGCTTCTAATGGAGTTTGGAAATTTATTCCAGAATAAAGACACATTGCAGTTGTAGTGAAGTTTACCTATGTTTCTGTTGGGTTTATGTATGTGAAGGAGTTGTTACTCTGAACTTCTAAGTGATCTGGTGGGGATGTACAAGGACACAAGAGAAGAGAGGGAGGGTCAAGCAGAAGGTTTGTATAGGATGATGTGGATGACGTGCAGTTGTGCAAGAAGGAGCTGGAGGAATTCAGGCCATTGCAGTTGTTTTAATACTATGCAATGGTGAGATCTGTGGGAATAGTTTGTTGCAAATCTGGCGATTTTATTCTAGGTTTGTTCAAATTGTGAGAGTAATGTGGCTTGCAGGTTTGTGAGTATGGGAGCAGCATAAAGGAGGCCAGGTAGTAGGAATGTTCTTGCTAGGGATAATTTAGCTTCAGGGGTAAGGAATTTTTTGTTATGATACACTAATCCTAATTTTTGATCTGTCTTTTTGATACATTGGTGAATATGCTGGTAAAATTTCAGCTGGTCATCTATTATAGTGCTGAGGAGTTTTGTTTGAGGGTCAGCATGACGATGGTGTTATCTAGTGAGGAGATGGAAAAAGAAGACTTGTGGTCAGAGAGTGATTTAGGTAGGAGGAGTAGGAGTTTGGTTTTCTTGGGGTTTAGGATAAGCTGGTTTTCATTAAGGCATTGTTTGATGGAGTTAAATGTGTTAAGAGTAAGGGAAAGGGGACGGGATACCTTATTGGAGGAAGTGGTAATGAGGGTGGAGTCGTCTGCATATTGGATGAGAGTCGAGTGGTTGCAAGCGGTGTAGAGATTGTTAGTAAAGACATTGAATAGAAGGGGGCCAAGGATAGAACCCTGCAGTACATCAATTTGTACAGCTAGGGAGGGGAGCAGGAAGTGAGCCATTGGACAGATTGTGATCTGTTAGAAAAGTAGCTGGAGAACCACTGCACGGTGGCAGGAGAGAGGTTGAGTTTGGTAAGTCTTGTTAGTAGCTTAGTGTGAGACACTGTATTGAAAGCTTTGGAACAAGTTGGTTATTATCTCTGGCCTCATCAACTGTATGAGTGAAAGATAAGAGGGCTGTGGCAGTGCTGTGGCTAGGCCTGAAACCATGCTGAGTATGAGTTAGGAGCTTGTCCTGTATAAGGTATTTAAGGAGTTGAGTGTGGATACATTTTTCTAGAATTTTAGAAAGAGGTGAAAGGATGGCTATAGGTCAGTAGTTAAAAGGGTATGTGGAGTTACCTCCTTTTTGCAGTGGAATAGTACAGAAGGCTTTCCAGATGTTAGGAATGGTGTTTTCTTCAATAGACCAATTTATTAGAATAGAGATGGGAAATGCCATGGAATCAGCAGCAAGCTTGAGAAAGAGGGGAGGTAGTTTATCAGCAGATGGGGACAAGCTTTAAGTTATGAAGAAGAGATTTGATGAAGGAGATGGGAATGGGTTTAAGGGAGAAAGGGGGTTTGTTACAGAAGCTAGAAGAGGGGGTACAGTTGGGGGGGTTGGAGTTATGGTCAGAGTGAGTTTGTTTGTGGATGGTGTCTATGAAGTGATTATTGAGGAGGGTGGCAGTCTCTAGTGGAGTGCTATTAGGGAAGGGGTTTGGGGTTGAGGGGTTGCCAGTGTGTAGGATATTGTTAATGGTGGACCAGAATGTTCTGGGATTGGAGTGGTGATTGGATTCTGCAGTATTGTAGAAGTTTTTCTTATCTTGATATATGCATTTTTGTTAGGTTTCTGATTTCCTTATAGCTTTGTAGTAGGGTTAGGGATTTGTTTTTTTGCTAGGTTTTCAAAATACTATCCCTTTTGTGTATGAGGGAGCAAGTTCCTTTTGATAAGGAAGGTGTATAGGAGGCTTTTATCCTAATTTTTCTTTGGGGAGCAAGTGATTCTAGGATGTTGAGGAAGATCTGGTTACATATTTCTACGGCTT
Organism: Protopterus annectens; assembly: GCF_019279795.1. Lineage (NCBI taxonomy): Eukaryota > Metazoa > Chordata > Ceratodontiformes > Protopteridae > Protopterus > Protopterus annectens. The sequence continues at coordinate 584,439,857 of NC_056745.1, read as the reverse complement.
CATTAAGGGGAGGGTATTGGACGAAGGATCAGTGAATGGATGTCAATTTAAAGTTAAAGGAATCAGAGTCAAATGAGGATAGTTTATGGCAACCCTGTACATATGGGATCTGGGTATTGGACTAAAGAGTCGGGCAGAGAGCAAGGGTTGTGGTACAGATTAGGGTTTGTAGTAAGTACCCGGTCAAGGATATGACTTGTACAGTACATTTATTAATACGAGTGGGGGATGTAATGACTTATTTAAAACCATGAAGATTAATACTCGTATTGTGGGTGTTGGAGATTAGTTTTGCCCAGTCAATGTTAACATCTCCCAGAATGAGAGTTTCATAGGAAATGTTGTCTGTCAGCCAGAACTCACTTTGAGATTGTACAAGAATTCAACTAAGGGGAAATAACCCTTGAAACATGACACAAACCCTATCTACTGCATTAAGTTCATTAAGTTTTATGGTTCAATTGCATTGTTATTTTAAGATTAACAAAAAAAAAACACTTATGGTAACTAGATGCAATGTGAGAGTTACAGTCTCTTTCAGTTAAACTATCACTCATCAAAGCGGCAGCAACTCATAAACATATATATATATATATATATATATATATATATATATATATATATATATATATACACACACATATAAATACATATACAGGTGGACCTGTTATTGTTAAACTTGTGTTTGGTTGACAGCTGTTTAGTCAATAAGATTTGGTTAATGAAACAGATGATTATTAGGTGTGTGAGACTGTCCAAATCTCAGGGTTGGGTAATATGCCTTTCCCCGATTTTGTGCAGTTTCTGAGTTAGTATATATAATTAGAAGGGGTTTTGGGGGTATAGTGGGCTTGCAGCTGCAAAAAACAATGTTTTTTGGTAGTTTTTTGCTTTTTTAGCTTTGCATAACCTAGGGTTGTTTCTCAGTGCATAAGTACTATTTGTCAATGCTGGTGTTTCCAACCTTATGCGGTTGTCACTTTAACAGATGAGATTCCATTGTGTCAGCTAGCTCAGGTAATTGTAAATATATATATATATATATATATATATATATATATATATATATATATATATATATATATATATGGATCTATTTTTAATAACTGAAAAAACACTTACCTGAAACTGAATTTACCAATTTACCTAGATGACAACATTGAAATGTCAATTTACTGATTTACTGAACGATCACACTACAGAATTTTTTAACAGGGAGTGTATGCACTTAGCCAACATAGGGAAATTTGCCCTTTTCCCCACTGTAGTGGAATCCTGGATTTGGTATATTTAGTTGGGGTGGGGGTTTGACATACCGTGTGATGTGTTTCTTCATTCAAGGTTGGCTAAGTGCATACTTTCCCTGTTAAAAAATTCAGTAGTGTGGTAATTTGGTAAATTAACAGTTTGATGTTGTCGTCTCAGTAAATTCAGTTTCGGGTAAGTGGTCTTTCAATTATTAGGAGTGCTGTATACATATATATATATATATATATATATATATATATATATATATATATATATATATATATATATATATATATATACATGTGTATGGTTCTGCTACTTTTGTTGAATGGTGCTTTGGTCAACAACTGTTTAGTCAACACTATTTGTTCTACAAAACAGATGGTTGACATCTGTTGATAAAAGTAGCTGATCAGATCTTACCCTGAAGTGCCCCTGATTTTCACAAAATGTCCAAATTTTTGCTTTTTATTTAGGCCTTTTATTCTCCAATTAGTTATGGCTTTGTCCAGATTTCTTGCTGTAAGAGGTTGAGAGGTATGGATCAGATGGTTCTTGGTGCTGGCATATTTGCCTTTTTCCTGAGAATTGTGCAATTTTAGAGTTAGTATACATAATTAGCAGGGGGTATGGGGGCACAGACACTCACAAAGGGAGTGTAGGGGGAGCAGACACCCTGCAAAAAATTATATTTTCTTTCTTTTTTTATTTTGTATTTTTTCTATGTGCTGAGATTCATTCTCAGTGCACCTGCAGTATCTTGTCGATGTGCATAATGTAGATCATTTGATGTCATTACACATGTCAATATACTTTTTAAAATAACCCAAGTTTAAATAAAGTTTATTACAAATCCGATGACCTCTTCACACCAACCACCAATCATTCCAGCTCATAACTACAAGCACTGCTGTTCATATTGTTTAATACACTAAAAAGTATTTTGGCTTTTCCCAGTTAGGGGTCGCCACAGTGGAAATCCGGTCCTCTCATAGTTGGCAGTGGATTTTACAGTGCCGAGTTGCCAGCCCGATGCCCAAACTTCAACAAAGGCATGCCCGTTCACGCTCGCACCTACCTGCATGTCTTTAACGTCACTCGACCGTGGGGAGGACATGCAGACTCCACACAGAAGGTGCTCCAGCCAAGAATCGAATGGGAGAACCTCTTGCTGTGAGGAGACAACGCTAACCACTGCACCACCGCGGCTAAAAATGTACATCTGTGAAATATGAAAAGCACTTTAGGACTGGTACTTTGACACAGGATCTTCTGCTTGTAATGTTAGCATGACTACTATACCACTCAGCATTCACTGCAGTTAGTGAAAGTATTGTTACTTTTATCTTTAGTTCTAATTGTGGTAATGTAAATAACATGGTTCTTATAGATACATATAGATGGACAAATATATTGATAGATATTGTTATATAAAACTTGTGTTTAAATCATATGTGGAGACACTGAGGAAATAAAATGCCAAACATATTTGCCTAAGGTATCAAAAGGATGAAATTTTAATTTGTAAGCATTTTTGGAGGGGATAAGCAGGCCTACACTGCTTCATACACCTGGTGGGCATGCTTCCCATGTCCTTGAATGGATATATACCCATTCCATGGTCACATACTGTAAACATGAACTGAAGCATCTCCCAAAACAAAGGACTCACTGCCATTACACACTTTTTCACCGCAAGTAATTTACCATGGAAAACAGCAACCAGTGCATTTTTCCTTAGCATCTTGTGAATCAGGCACTTGACAATCAAGCAATTTAATCTCAACATCCATACATACACCTTCATATCCATACCTAAAATAGATTTCTTTTGTTATGTACTAAGACATCATATTCTTTGATATAATGAACTGATGAAATCACTTATTTATAGGATTTATTTAAATTTATTTTTAATATTGTAATTTGTATTAGGAATTGTAGACAGATGACCCCATTTTCCAATGAACCTCTGACATTTTCTGAGCAAATACTGATAGACTAATTTAGTGTACATGAATGTGGTTTGCTTTTTTTGTTAGTGTTTCTACACTGAAATGAACTCACCAGCTACATAGTGTCTTGAGTGGTTATTTTCTGAAGTATAGCTGTCCATAAAAAGCTTGTAGTCTTATGGCATAATTTTTACTAGGTACTAGAAATGGAAGAGACCTTATTTTTAAAAGGCCAGAATATTCCAGATTGATTATCTCAACTACAATTCATTGATCTTCAAGAACGTTTAAAAAGAATGTGAAAATGGAACACTTAACCCGATCAATATAACCACTATAGCAGCATACAGAATTTCATAGAAAAGAGAATACACTTACACCAGTGTTTTACAACTGTTTTCAATTAGTAGCTACCCTCAGTCTGTAGGCATATTATTTACTGAAAAATCCTGTTATGACATCTGGGTTTGGAATTCAAAAGCATGTTTTATATTTATTTGTAAAGATTAAAGAAAACGGAGTGTTTAATGCTACAGAGAAATTGGAATGCAGAATTAAAATATTTCTTCAGTGAAGTTTAAATGATGTGGTGAGACAGCTTTTAAGACTTCTGACTATGAAGAGGATTTTTGTTTTAAGTTTCCAGCTCCATGAAACTCACAGAAGTGTTGTTAGTGTCCAGACATCATGTCAAGTAGCTACATGGGTGGGTGTGTATTGGTTAAGACTGTTAATACACCTTTCTAAAAGTACACATAATGATCAACCAAGAATACCTCAGCTTGTGGTAACTGTAAGAAACTTGCTGTGAATTTACTAAAGCTTACAACATCTTTTTTTGCTACTCATTTTTCAACTAAGGAGCACATTTTTTTTCATTTTAAAATGTTTTGACTGCCTGTATTTTTAAGAAAACAAAGAATCATATCAAACCTACTTGTGTGAGCCATTTCTGCACCTCACAGTGACATGAAAGCACATAACAGAATGGTGCTAGGGCAATTTATTCTAGAATGCAAACCAAGACTCAGCTTATTAACTCTTATATGCCAAAAGACTGTACACTTTGCAAATGCTGTGCTACACCACACATTTGAGACTGTAAATCTAAACTGAAAATATAACTCATAAAACAAACAGTGTTTGCTGGTGGGCTCTGCACCCTCAAGCCCCATGTGTTATTTAAACTAAGTGAGAGACTGTATGGCAGAGAAGGAATCGGTTTAAGCTATGTGAAACTGACTGTACCTCCTACACCGTGTTTGCATGATATCAAATAGCCCTGTTATAATTAGTGAACAGAGCACTGGATAAATGAGAATCCTTGAGCGGGAGCTTGGTATTTAACTCCTGGATAAGGTATCCTTTTCTGTAAGAGTTAATGCATATATGCATTACATTCAAATCTGATTCAAAGTAGGATTCATGTAATACAGATATTGCTCAAATTTACAAATTTATGAGATAAGATACACATTCTGGATAATAATTTAGTTGTTCAACAGATTTGTGCATTATGCCACAATTACCTGTGCTGCTAACTGAAGCATCCCTTGATCAATGGTCACCTTCTACCACTGACTTAAACTGTAGGTACAGTGGACTGAAGCTCTGGAACGTTAATGAGTTGTTTCCTGTGCCCATATTTCAGGGTTTGATTCCTTTGTTTACCTACTGAGTGATTCTGAACAAGTCACTTATCCAGGCACTATGCCCAGGAACAATTGTGTCCAGCAGTTTTAACTGGTCAGCAAACAGCCAATATATAAATGTATTGCAAGCCTCTTGAAGGTTGACAACATTGAAGGAACTGCATAAGAAGTGCATTGTGGCATTACACAAATATTACAAGTGCATCTTTCTGTAGAGTACCATGCAACACCAGAAATATTTGAGACTGACAACAGAAGCCCGCAGAAGAGTTAAACTTGCAAAACTAATCGGTCTTAAGGAACGCAAAGGAAATGAGGTACCATGGACTTGGCAAATATCTGGACAATGTCCTTAGAAATGTGCAGTTCTCTGGTATATGCAAAGTAGTGGTACAAACCTGTCTTTAATATGGGAAATCACATAACCATGTCCATGGATGCAGCTACGAGGCTATCAAAACAAGGCCCATCATTAGCATTAATTATCGTTAAGGCTATAACTAGACTAAAGAAGACTAGGAAGAGGGAAGAACGAGGCAGAGTTCATATGAATGCTGCGTTACACAGAAGGGCAGCGACATGCCATTATGGAACCTCATTTTCTCAGTATGGATTTTTCTCCTAAACAGATATGCACGTTATTCTGGGGAAAGGAGCTACATGAATAACATACTTTAAAGATGGATTTTTCTCAATGAATAGTTAATTACCTATTTCAGGGTCTGTGATATTCAAAAGCATTGCCTAAGATAGTTGGAAACAAACTTATGCCATTAGTAGCCTCACAGGCAGAAAGATGGTTTGCTGTCATACAGATTTTTATTTTCAACTGAACTTTTTGAGAACAAGTTCAGTCAGTCTGGTAAAGAGATCAGTGTGGTAGCAAGCATGCTGTTGTGAGTGGGCATGTTTCTGTATAATTATTCAGAAAGGAAGTTTACTATTTGAAAGGCAATTGAAGACACACTGGAAAGGAATGTCTCAGGCCGTACATGACTGAGTTTGGACTATATGATACAAGCATATGTTGTTCAGTTAAGTTTTATTGAGTTAGTCTATCTTCCTTCCAATTAAACTTTTCTTACATTATCACATACGATGCACTTCCCAGTTTCTTTCGCATTGTGTCAATACTGATTGTGTGATATTTTGTTTAAACTAACAACCGTTATTCATGTAATTTGAGCTTAAAAATATTACTGTTAGATATTGTATGGTGAGAATAATACTTTATATTAGTTGTAGTTTTTAACTGTATATATGAAGACTTATATATACATTCCATTAATGTTTTAATTTCTAGTGGAGATAGGACTATCCGGGCCCTACTGTTCATAGACATAACATGCAATCTTAGAGAGGGACAACTGGTTTGGCAGGAATAAGACTCATAAAGCTAAGTACCACTCCCACAATGCTGGCACACAACCAAATCAACAAGGGGGGGTCACAGAAAATGGCCCATGCACAGGGATACTCCTGTACCTCTTAAGTTCCCCCTTTATACCCAAATGGAGACAGACAGATAGACAGATACATATGTGTGTGTGTATATTATATATGCGTGAGTGTGTGTGTGTTTGTGTGTATATACACACATACACATGCATGTGTACAAACACCTACACAGATTCTCATATATAAATAAATAAATATATATATATATATATATATATATATATATATATATATATATATATATATATCTGCCTATGTGTGTGTGTGTAGATATATATATATATATATATACACACACACACACACACACACACACACACACACACACACACACACACACACACACATATATATTTTTCTGGATGTTACCACTGCCTTGTACTATGCAGAGCTTTTAACAGCTATAGTTAACAATGTATGTTTTGTTATTCAGCTGGAGAGGAGCTTCATCTTAACATAATTGCATGCCGCAGAATGCAAGGTCACCTCGGCAGGTCATGCCGTTTGTGTACATTCTCTGTCAGTGCACTGTACATATACAATTGTTTTTGTATCCATGCATGTGTAATATTTTTTGTCATTGTATCATCCTTCTGCATGCCCATCTGGGGAAAGTGAAGAGGAAGAGGTGGAGGAGAGGGGCCACACACAACTTGGTATATGTTAGCCAGTGTATCTGAGGCGGATCACTCCAACGTGCATTAACAACTTGATGCCCATGCCCACATTGATAACATGCAGTATCTTCTGGCATGACTGGGGAAGTTGCTTGACAAGCAGGCCCCACCTATCAGCCCTCCAGAGGAGCAAATGGTTCCTACCATCAGCTACCAATAGGAGTGATACCTGTGTATGTTGCCCTCTGGGCCAGCCTGGCAAACAGCTATGCCAATAGCCCAACCTATCCCTTCTGAGTGTGTACCCTCCATTATGTGTTACTTACCAGTCCTTCTCCATGTCCAATCCTCACTATCATCGACTGTCCACTCTTTGTAGTACGTGTCTGTTCATTGACCTTCCCACCATTTGTATTTATACCAACACTCTTTTTTGTCTGTCTGTTTTTATGTGCAACCTGCCCTTCTCCCTATGTCCCACTCACAGCCAGCTCTCAATACCTTTCTCACCTACCATCCATTTATAAAAATTACAAAAGGGGTAGTAACTTCCCCCAAACATATCCTTCCTTCCTTCCTTCCTCCCTTCGTTCCTTCTTTCCCCCATGATTCATGGCTTATGTTTACCCTTCTCTATTCACCTCATATTTCCATTCTCCCTTTTCTTACTTTACCATCTACCCTTTTTCCGCCTCATTTATATCATGACCACAGTTGCCAGTTTGAAGCGTGCACCCACAATGGTCTACCTGTTGGCTACTGCTCTCAGGTGTGCTACTCTTTTTGTGTTGGCCAGCTGCTAGCTGCAGATATATGTCACTATATTGTGCTTAGGGGCACACACTTTCTAGCAGACTAGGCTGCCTTTAGCCTCAAGTCCTTCACCTCAGATGCATGTGCTGCTCAAGTGCAACTGTTACTGTATGGTGGAATAACATCTTTAATCTGGTCTCCACCATTGCACAGGTACTAGTATTTCTTTATGAATTCCGGCCTGAGTCTCCAGCTAGCTAATACACTAAGTATGTCCCCACACTGGTTTTGCTCTCGGCCTCACTTCTGGTCTCATATCATTACAACCCCTAGGTGAACCTTTATCTACACGACCTTCACAGCTCACATGGTTTCTGCAAGCTGCTACCCTTCCTTTACTGAGTGTGTCTTCTTTTTCATCCCTCCTGTATTGTTTGTAAATGCCTTCCCACTGCTGTCCTCTCTTGGCTCCCTCACCTCTTACCTCCCTTCCTTCATTTCTTTCTCCTGCTACTTGTTTTTTGTTTTCTCCTCCTTCTTCATCTCCTCTTCCTGTTAATCCTTCCTGTACTCTAACCCTGATCTGGCTATCACTTTTTTACCACTTTCCCTCATGTCTTTCCCTGTTCTTATTTTTCTCCATCATTCTTTACTTTTTCCATATTTGAAAATCTTTCCTCTTCTCTCTGCATACTTTTCTCTACCTAATTCCCCATTATGGTGCTCATCATCTGTTCTTCATCTGTCCCTGCATGCCTCCCCCTTGTCACGTTTCTCTGCTTTGACTTGTTTTCCTATAAGTGTACCAATTTCAACCACTATCTTCTTGCTCTAGTTGCATTACAACACTCCACCACACCCCACGTCCCATAGTACAGCTTGTACTGGTGTTAGGACTTATTTTTCACAAATCACCTATAGAAAGGATAGTCAGGTCACTGTGAATGAAATGATTTTTTTGGGTAAATACCTACATGGAAAAAAAGTCCTGTTTTAAAAAATGGAAATGTGTAGAGTATCCAGGCCTAGTTTTGGGCACATGTGTACAGACAGGATGGCGTGCATTTGTCAAGATCAGGGAAGATAATTTTTTTGCAGAAAATATTTTGCAGTATTTGACAAACACTAGGCAGGATTTTGCCAAGTCAAAAATGTAACAGCTCACAGATAGCAACATTTGATGCATCTCTGATGCTCATTAATGCTAGGAGCATTAATAATAAAGTTTTGTTTTTTTTTATGGGAAACTTTGTCATGTTCCCACAAGATTGATGTTGTTATTGTTTGTGAAACATGGTTAGAGAGCAATGACTGTAAACCAGTTCTGTCAGGGTATAAATGTTTCTACTGTAACAGATATTCTAGCAAAAAAATCAGGTGGAGGTGTTATGATAGAGATTAAAGATAGTCGTCCAGGTCCCCTTCAAGAAACACATTACACCAAATGACATTTGATGACCTTTATTAAATTTCCATAAACCTAAATGTTACTCAATATTCATTTATTTCAACCAAACATGATACAGATGAAATAACATCCAAGTAACATTATCTTATGACAGGACAGTGCAAACCTGTTAATCCTGATCAGTAAGCAGCGTCCATACCTCCACTCACCTACATATGAAGCAGCATACCCGCTCACTTTCGTTACCATTTATCGGTACTTATCAAGCAGCATAACTGCTCACTTTCATTACCATTTATTGCATTATATCATCAACCCAATAAGCAGCTTCACCCGCTTGCTTATATACTTATCTAGCAGCGTAACCACTCACTTCCATTACCATTTATTGCATTATAGCATCAACCAAATAAGCAGCTTCCTCCGCTTACTTATGTACTCAAGTAGCATAACTGCTCACTTTCCTTTTCCAACTTATTGAATTGACCATCCAGCATCAGAGGGTGAACATAAGAGGGCAAGCCTGCCTCTCTTGTCTGCCCTTTCCAAACTAAACATAACCACATCCCAACTAATAAAAGAGGGAGGGTAGCAAGTTCACGCCAAAATGCGACTTCTAATCCAGTTACACTTGCCTAACATCCTTTAAGCCCCTCCCTACTCCACCTCACTTCCTTCCAAACCTCATCCATTCCTATTTAACCCTATCCCACCCCTATCCTCCCAAATCCTGCAACTCTAACTAATCCCCATCTTGAAGATGTCCCTAGACAAAATGGTCTGTTCCAAACCTCATTTGTCCAGGTCCCCTTCAAGAAACACATTACACCAAATGACATTTGATGACCTTTATTAAATTTACATAAACATAAATGTTACTCAATATTCATTCATTTCAACCAAACATGATACAGATGAAATAACATCCATGTAACATTATCTTAGGACAGGACAGCGTAAACCTGCCCATCCTGATCAGTAAGCAACGTCCGTACCTCCACTCACCTACTTATCAAGCAGCGTACCCGCTCACTTTCCTTTTCCAACTTATTGAATTGACCATCCAGCACCAGATGGGGAACAGAAGAGGACAAGCCTGCCCCTCTTCTCTGCCCCCCAGCCTGACCAGGCTGTTCCCCCTCTCTGCAGCACACTTCCAGCAATCTAAACACCATTAAGACATCTGGCCAAACATCATTCGGTGTAACCTGTCCCCACTAACCAAGGTGTATATAGTTAACTCCTAAAGCCCTATCGCATAACAAAAATAACCAGTTACCAAAACCACTGAAAACAAAACACTGACCCTTCACCTATGCTATGATAACCTAGCGTACCCACTGCACATGAGCTAAATAATTCTTACTTCATGACCAATGGCAGCACCACAAGGACTTCAAGGACATTATAAAACCCCTCAACTACATGCCATCATACCAAATTGCAACCCCATTTACCACCCAATCCAGTAATAACCAACTAAGCTCTCCTTAATGCCAGAGCAATAACAATTCTAATAACTCCCCCATCATTACCCTTCAACTGGACAACCAGCACAAAGCCCACCAACATCTGAAACCACACAGAAACAAGAACGAACCATGATTCCTAATCCCAGTCCCATTTCACTGCTTAAAATAACCAAAATAGTATCAGAAAATCCCATTGTCTAGCAATCACCCATGTCCCTCTTGACTAAGAGCAAGATGGAATGCACTCTGGATTAAGGAATCTAAGTTACCTGTGGCTGTCTAGTTCATCAAAACCTTAGAGTCATTAACCTAGTAACTACCCCAACTCCTGAAATTGGTGCCGCTCCTCACATCAGTAAGAACCCAGAACAACCCCTAAGCAAATATCAAATCCTCAACATACTTTATCCTCCCTTGGCCTTACACTACCCAACTGCACCAACTTTGAAATGCCTTAATGAGTACAAAACAAACACTTATTAACATACCATCTACCAGACATCACTCATCCTCCCCCAGCAGAATACCTCACCTCCAAATACAAGTGCATACTAACCATAAATAAAACGAATATAGATAAACGGACTTTAAGAACCCTAGCACCAGTAACCTACTTGACTTCCTATGCCTTTAATTACTGAGCATCCACCCCACCTGTAGAAACCCCCCAGGCCCCCCATAACAGATCCGCAACCCTACCTCAACCAGCCCCCAACCTACTCCTTTACTTGTCTATACACTACCCAAATCACACCAAGTTCGACATCTCTTGCTAAACAGCGAATAAAATAAAATTCCATGTGACCCCTTTGTACACAGCTCCAACAAACTGAATGTCCAGCCCCTCAACATCAACTACCTTTAACTATTTCCTGCAGGACAGTAACTGTTTATATTATACTACCCCAATCAAGCACATTTATGCACCATTCCATCAATGGCAACAGCCACTGGTACCTACACAGTCCCACCCCTAGTCCTACCTTACCTGCACTTAAACATACCTCCTTACATAACCCCCTGTGCACCACTCAAGCACCAAAATCCCCAATTCCATTATATACTAGTCCAACCATCAAAATCCACATAAAGCATCCATTACCTTTCAAAGGCATTTAATCAGGGTGCTGACCACTGATAACTCAGCACATGCCCATATCCGGCCTTCCTGTACATCACCCAACTCCTACCTATGGCAGTTGCTCCCTTTTACTATTGAATGCAAATACCTAAAACAGGGACAACTTCCAACGTTAATCTAACATACTGCACGGGTAATAGAACAAATTGTACAACCAATCAACTCTGAGATCAAAAACTCAAATGTCTATTCTTCTCTGACTAGCAGTGTAAATCCTCTACCAAAAATCAGCTGTGAAATCCACTTAATTCTGTCAGTAACTGTTGCCCACATGTGCTGCCCATGTATAATCTCCTTGCACATCACTGCTTCCATCATCTGCGAATTCACTGCGTATCGTGACCACTGGTACTCGGCACACCACCATCTACAAAGAAAAAGAAAAGAGTAAACCCTCTAATATGTAAAGAAAAGGCTCCATCTTATACCCACCTATTCCAAATTACAGCTGCAGCATTCCAAGACCCCATCTGTAAGAAAGAAAAGACATGTAAATCATCCAAAATACATAACCCCCATTCAAAGGACAACTTATCCCACCAACATGGGAAGGAATGTACCACCGCCACTCACCTCTATGACAAAGCAGCCATAACTGAAGCAATGCTTCCAATGACCCTAGGAAATACCCAAGATAAATTTAACTACCAGTCCAATGCTAAATTAAACCCCACACATAAGGGACCTAGCAATATCCACAACCTGGGTAACCTTGCAATTCCAGACCACATCCATTAGTGCCCTGTATAAGCGAAGCTAACTTATATTGTAAAGCCATCTGCCTAGCTCTTATCCTTCCATCTCCAAATGAGGCACACTAAACACATAATGTGGAACAAATGGACACAATGCACACTGTAGCTGTTACAGTTAACAGCATACTTGTTGTCCTATCACAATGCTTTATTAGTGTCAGTGGGTCAGAAAACAGCACAGTCAATGAGGCACACTCTGAAAGATATAACACAATTTCAAACTTTCCACCCTTCCCAGGTTCTCTGATGTATGTGAATGCATTGTCTTTATCTTATATTGCTGTCATGGAGCTTTTCTCCCTGGGACTCCATTGAAAATGGGTTCTTCTTGGCCCAATGGACTATCTCAGTAAACAAACTGTAAAATATATAAATAAACATACAAGTTTGATCAGTTACAAAAATACAACATAACATACATGTATACATCCAGCAGGACCCACTGTTGATGCATTTTTAACACAAATAAATTTATAAATATATTTTTAACTCAAACATCTGAACAAATCAGTGTGATAGTTAGAGAATATAAAAGAATCAGGGACAATCCAAACTCAGGGACACCTTTAAAATGTTAGTGCTATTAACTTGAGAGATCGACACAATCAGAGCATATGAATTAATATAAACTTGCCAAAGTAAGAGCAGTTTATAACTCTTATTATTCATTCAGTGTAATTCACCACCTTTCCTCCAGAATTCACTAGCTTTAAAAGTGATTAAGACATCAGGCCTACATCCAGCTCTCTCCCCTATCAATGAACGAACTCCACACAACCTCATGTAACATCATAGGTTCATAGGTTCATAGGTTGGTACTAAGCTATCGGCCTTAGGGCCTATACAAGCCTAGCCATAACAATTCCCTGGTTATTTCTTCCCACACTATTTACTTCCCTGGACCTCTGTCTAGCAGGGCGACTGACGTGATCCCCGGGGTGAATTTCCTTTCTCCCATCCAATTGTCAAGGTTCCTTTTGAAGAGGGCCAAAGTGGCACTCTGCTTGACATGTATGGGCAGTCTATTCCAGAGTCTGGGGAGTCTCTGGGTCAGGAACCTATCCCTCCAGCATGTTTTGTTTATTGTGATGACAAGGCTTAGATCCCTGGAGCGTATGGCTCTGAGTGATTGGGATTTCTTTAAGTGTAGCATGTCCAACAGCTCTGGGATTGACATTGCCTTGTATGTTAAGCAGAGATTGCCTCTGAGTAGACAATATGCAACAGAGTACAGCTGGAGTTTTTTAAGGCAGTCAGCGTAGGGCATCTGCTTTAGGACTGTGATTCGTCTAGTGAGGTATTTCTGTGGCCTTTCCAGATGTTGCAGATGTCTTGAGAGGTACATACCAAATGGGGCATTGTATCCTATAATGGGTCTAATGAGGGATGAGTACAGTGGAACAATGGCCTCCTTTTTTCTGGAAGAAATGCCTTTAGTGATGAGGTGTGCCACATAGAAGGATTTCCTGACTGTTGTGGCAATGTGGTTATCCTTTTTTATTTGTATAATGGATCTAAATCGGATTTTGGTTGGGCTCTCTTCTGATAAGGAAGACTTGGGCATTTTTGGAATAGGGGAACGACCCAATGACAATAGTTTCAATACCATAGACAATCCCAAAACCCACTGTGAAAAGTTGTTTCAACAACTGAATAGAAACATGAGAACATTGAGGTCCAATGTATGGCATCTTAAATTATTCAAAGCATATATGGCTAAAGGGATAACTCCCAGGGGGCTTAGAGTCAAAATTCAGCCATTAGTAACTGAATTAGATGAACAACTAACCAGTGAATGGTCAACAATACAACAAATCTGCTCCATTAAATTTGTCGAAACATTATCCAGATATTATGAGCGCATTATTGATAGGGAAATAATTATTGTTAGCAAATTATGTGACGATAGTAATCAATACAAGGACCAACCATTTTTTTCCACTCAATTGTCTAAACTTAGTTCAGATTTACTTACCTTTGAACAACAACTCAAGGATAGGAAACTCAAAAAATTTCAAAGGGACCAAACAGATTATGACAAAGGTCATCCCTTTCAACATACTAGACATGTTAGGTTTGAAGGTGGTTATCACAAAACTAATACCACCCCCAAACACAAACGTCCCAAGTCCATTCTTAGAGTACGCAACACATTTACTGATTCATCAGGGGGTGATTCTTCTTCTGGTATGGATTTGGACACACAGCAAACCTCAGATTCCCCCATCCCCAAATGTAATAATAGTGTGGCCCTTTTAGGTCTTACAAGAGGGGAGGCAGGAAACATCGAAAAAATAAGAAGTTTGGAGGGCTTAATGGAACTGTTGACAAACAAATAAACAAGTGTGCTAAAACAAACGTATTAAACATTTCTGATGTAACATTATCTGACTCACAAACTGCTTTGCTAAATAAAGGTCTTTCTTTTATACCGGGTTTTTTTGTTCCTGAAGACACATTTGCACAAGATGTGACAACATTTTGCAGATTGCTTAATTTAAAACTATATTTTCATGACAAAAAATATGATGATGTTACTGTTGACAATTTCAAATACCACAAATCCACCTTTGTCACACCTATGCATCCTTGTGTGAGTCTTTTCCAAAATAGTGTTCTCAAAGATCTACACTTTACTTCGGGTATGACTCACCCCAAATCTAACAATCTCTCAAAGACAGATATGTCAACCTTACAGGAACTTACCAATAACAAAAATTTGGTTATCATCTCTGCGGACAAAGGTGGTGCTGTGGTAGTCATGAATTGGACCCAATATGGTGCTGAGGCTCAGAGACAGCTGGAAGATGCCAGATATTATACCAAAATGCCTCTTGATCCAACATCTATATTTAATCATCAAATAGATACATTTTTGGATTCAGCAGTAGAAAATGGCATCATTACACAAAACACCAACAATCATCTTACACTGTCAGATCCAAACAGCCAATACATCTATTTTCTGCCCAAAATTCACAAAGATCCTCTGCATCCCCCAGGACGACTGATTTTGGCAGGTAATGGCTCCTTAACTGAACCATTATCTGAATTCCTAACTAAACACCTCAAACCATTACTGAGATGGGTAAGATCCAGAATTCAGGGCACCATATAATTTTTAGGCATCATAAATGACATGCAAATAGAAGACGATTGGTTGTTATGCACTTTAGACGTTAGTGCATTATACACCAACATACCACATTGGTCAGGGCTAGATGCAGTAGAATATTGGCTATAAAAATCAAATCAGAGCTATATATACCTGGCTTTAACACTTTTTTATATGCCTAACTGAACATGTTCTCACCAAAAATGTTTTCTTCTATGGAAAACAATGTTATCTCCAAATACGGGGTACTGCAATGGACGCATCATTTGCCCCCATATATGCAGATCTATATATGGCATACATAGAAGAAAGTACAGTTTTGTACCTACCATAAATGTAGATGTTCGAGTGTTCACCCTGCTGCAGTCATCACACTTGGGTTATCCTGTCATCAGGCGGTTCCGCAGTTGGCCGGAGTTCCAAAGTCTTGGTCCGACGTCGGTTGCTGTCGCCTCATCCCTGACGTCAGTGCACCAGGAGTACATATATTGCAACCGATGCCATTTTCTTCAGTTTTTCTTGCCCCAGATGTCAGGTGCCCCCAAAAAGGTGATCCAAATTAGTACCAAAAAGGTGTGAACACTGTACAAACACAAAATCCCTTCGGCTATAAGCAAATACATCAGAAAGGCATAGCAAAGATTTAGCCAGTAGATCAGAGGGGTTAGAGGGAGGGTAACCTGGACTGCATCAGGGTGAACACTCGAACATCTACATTTATGGTAGGTACAAAACTGTACTATGTTCATCGTGTTACCCTGCTGCAGTCATCACACTTGGGTTGAGTCCCAAAGCTAAGGTAGGGTGGAGGCATCATAGAGGGTTAGTGGAGGCAATGAGGCCTGCAGAACTGCAGTGGCGAAGCCTGCCCTGGATTTAGAATAAAGAGGTAAGTGATAGTGTTTGGTGAAGGTGTGTACAGAACTCCAAGTTGCAGCTTCTAAAATTTCCTTGGTAGGAACCCCCCTGAGAAAGGCAGTAGAGGTAGCTGTTGCCCTGGTAGAGTGGGATCTAATAGTAAGTGTTTAGAATAGAAAGGTCCAGAATTGGTCTCCAAGCATTTTCTTTCCTGGGTACTAGGAAGAGTCTTGAGTAAAATCCTTGGCCTTGCTCTTGAGTTGGTACCCTTTGAATGGCTCTCATGGCCATGAGAGCTGTAATTTGTTTTTGAGCCTCTGCCCTTTGATTTTGTGGCAAGTTTGGCATTCCTCTTTTTAATGGCAAGGTGTGAAAGTGGAATCTGTATCCTCGTAAAATTACGTCTAGGACCCATTTGTCCTTTGTGACCATGTGCCAGTTGTCTGCAAAAAGTGCTAGTTTTCCCCTCAAGGGGGCTGACAAAAGTGCTTTGTTTGGCCAGCTGAGGTGCAAGTCATTGAGTTTGCCTTCTGGTGGGTTGAGACCTGTCTTCTCCTCCCTTCTGGGTTGGAGTGCCCCATTGGCGAGGCATTTACTGAGCTTGTGGTTGTCTTCTGCCCCTTGGGCGTCTGTATTTACCCCTCTGAGGCCTGTCAGTGGCTGGAAAGGACCAATTTTTTGTTGGCCAGTTTCTGCTGAAGCAAGGGGGTTGTACTTGTAGAAAATCTTTGACTGTCTGCATTGATTTCGCCTTATCTTCCATTTTCTTTAAAACTTCTTCTGCTTTAACACCAAAAAGAACATCCTGCTGTAAGGGAGCATCTAATAGTTTTGCTTTAACATGATCAGGCAGACTTTGTTCTTTTAACCAGGCGTGCCTACTAATAACTGATCCAGTGACAGCTGCTCTGCAGGAGGCCTCTAAAGAATCAAACCCACATTGTAAGGTATGTTTGCCCACCTGCTCGGTGGCATGCAACAAATCCTGTACTTCTTTAATTTCAGATTGTTGAGGTAAGGTGGTTATCTTTTGTTTTAACTGAGAGATCATAAACTGCTGATACTTAAGCATATGAAATTGAGAGTTTAGTGCTCTCATAGCTAAAGTGGCTGAGGTGTAAACCTTTTTCCCCCATCTGTCTAGTGCTCTTGAATCCCTTTCAGAAGGTACTAGATTTTTAGCCATGGAAACCTTAGCCCTCTTGGGACCCTGGGAGATAGTCTCTGGGTCAGCTACTGGGCTTTTGTAAAGGAATTTGTGGGAATCAGGTACTTTGTAGTATCTGTCAGGCTTGGCCGGGGCAGGAGTTTGAGAGTCAGGGTTGAAACTGGATTCTAAGTAGACATCATCCACAATGTCCAAAACAGGAGGGATGGCTAGAGGTCTGTGTTGGGGAGTAAAAGAAACTCTCTCAGCCTTTTCTTGGAATCAGAGTAATCCTGACCTTCCCAGTGAAAATGTTCCCTCATAGTATGTAAAGTTTCCCCAAAAAAGTAATCTTCTGGAAGGGAAGCTGGGGAATAGATTCCTCAGCATCAGAATCTTCATAAGGAGAGAAAGAATAGTCTTGGTCCCCAGAGGAATCCGAAGAAATAGACAGTTGTTCAGAGGAAGCAGAATCTTCCTCTTGTCTAGGTCTTTTGTCAGGAGGAGGCTGTGAACCCCTGATAAGAGAAATCAAATCTTCTGCAATTTTGAGCATCTGTTTCTTAAGCATAGGGCCTTGAACAGGAGACTGAAGTGAAGCCTTTTTCGATTTAGAAGGAGTCTTCAACTTGGAAAGCGTTGTGACTGTAAGAGTCGTCGGTCTGAAAACGCCTTCAGAAACCGATGGCGTTTCAGAAGTACTGACGTCCTTGGAAGGTAAATCGTCGGTAGGTCCTGAAGTAAAAGGCTGCGTCGGCCTAGTACATTCCGACAAAATATCTGTAGCGGTCTCGGGGTCCGGAACTGCGGTAGTCAGAGGCTGTGTCGGAGCCTCACTGATAACCAGAGAACTGGAGACCGGATCAACCGAGGCCTCATAATCGGGCTTAGGCCTGGGCTGTCGGTCCTTGTCCCTGCGTTTTTTGTGCACGCCGTTCATCAGTAGCTCCAACGGCATGTTATAGTTAAATTTTCTACCAAAAAAGTGTTGTGCAAAATCAAATCGTCTTTTAATAGTACGTTTATTAAATCTAGCACAAAAACGACAAGAAGTGACGTCGTGATCAGGGCCTAGGCAAGGTATGCAATAAGAATGAAAATCCTTATGAGGTATTTGCTTCCCACAAGAAATACAATTGTTAACTTTTTCTGACATCGGTGTGAGGCAAGAAAAGTTTCCCCAACGGGGTACTTAGCTTTATAGAAGACTTCGGTCTGAAATTCGAATTCGAAAATCTCAGGAGTCGGCCGACTGGCACTTGCGAACTGCTTCTGCTTCGGGCACCGCGCGGCAAGAAAGACTGGAAAAAATGGCGTCGGTTGCAATTTATGTACCCCTGGTGCACTGACGTCAGGGATAAGGCTACAGCAACCGACGTCGGACCAAGACTTTGGAAATCCGGCCGACTGCAGGACCGCCTGACGACAGGATAACCCAAGTGTGATGACTGCAGCAGGGTAACACGATGAACATCAAATCATTTATGATGTTATGCACAACATTTATTTGATGGAAATTGATATTTGGCGTAGATATCTGGATGATTGCTGGATGGTGTGGAGGTCTGATGTGGAATACTTGATGGAATTTGTTGAATATCTCAATGACAATAAATGGGGTTTACAATTTACTATCAACTATGACCAACACAAGATCACATATTTGGATGTGCCGGTCACAAGGAATAAGGACAACACCCTCCGTACAGAAGTATTCAGAAAATACCCAGAATACAACATCTTACTCCATGCATCCAGCTTCCATTCAGCACATATCACCAAAAATATCCCCGAGTCTCAATTCATTAGAATGAGACGTATTTGTTCAGAAGAAAATACCTTTGAGGTTTTTCATAAAGATTTGTCGAATAGGTTCCAAGAAAGGGGCTACAGTATGGGTTATGTACATACAGCAAGCAATTATGCTGCAAATTTAGACAGAGAAGACCTCCTCAAGTATAAACATAAATCACAGAACACAAATAATAATCTACGATTTATTACTACATACGGTAGAAATACAAACAGAGTCATTGATGCCATTAGACAACACTGTAACATCCTTCTAGCCGACAATGTTTTGTCACAACATTTATCCAACACCTCCATGTTCTCATTAAGAAAGGGGAAAAATCTTGGATCTCATTTCAGTCACTACAAACATCACCATGATGCCACTAACCAGAATATGACCCAAACCTTAATTTCTGGAGATAAACTTGTGGGCTGCATGCCATGTGGTCATTGCAGCCATTGTAAATATGTGCTAAAAACCAAACAATTCTCCAGCAGCAACTGCAGTACTATATATGACATCAGGTTCTTTGAAAACTGCAGCACGGATTGGATCATCTATATGGCTTTTTGCAGTTGTCATGCATTTTACATAGGACAAACGTCTAGACCTCTCAAGTTACGTATTTCTGAATACCTCAGTGATGTTAAATGTAAAAGAATGAGTAACGCCCTGTATAAACATACTCTTAAACATACCACAACAAAATTTCATTTCACCATCATTGATAAAATAATAGGCAACAGATCTAATAAATCTGGTTGGAACAGCAAACTAAATGTAAAAGAAAAGAAATGGATTGTGAAATTAGGTGGACTTTTCCAGCCTGGTTTTAATAAATATTTATGATTTTGTATACTAATGAATATTCATGAGCTCACCAATGAAACTTTGTGACTAATTATTTCTATGTGTATAACAAAACCTCAAGATGTTTTGGGAATTTACACTGATGAAGGCTAGGTTAACACCATAGCCGAAACCGGTCTGTTATCCTTGTGTTTTTTTTATTTTTAAAACTAATTAAATTAGTTTATATAGCTCGCAGTTGCTGGCTTCTGCTTTTTGTTATCGAAGATGAGACCACTGTCCACCTGTGTCCCTAAGTCTCTTATCACACTTTCAGTGTTTAGTGTACTGCCACCTATGTGGTAATTCACAGGTACATGTTTTTTCCCAAAGGGGATAACTATACATTTCTTGGCATTGAGCTTAAGCCCATGGCTCTGGCACCAAGTATCTGTTTCTGTAAGGCCCTTTTGTAGAGTATCCACATCATTTGGGGATTCAGTAATTGCTCCCAGTTTGCAGTCATCTGTGAACTTTGTTAGCCAGAGTCCCTTAGTGTTGGCCTGTACTTCAGAGAAGTAGATGCCAAAAAAGAGCGGTCCCAGGACTGAACCCTGAGGTACTCCACTTGTCACTTGTCTGGAGCTGGATATGGAGTTGGCTACTTTTACAGTGTGGGTTCTGTCAGTAAGCCAGTTGGCAACCCATCGAGTGACATAAGGTTTAATGCCCATTAAACAGCAACTTCCCAAAACTGTTATAATGCCTGCCAGCAAGTTTGATGCCACTCCCGTGCCTCAAGAAAGCCCACAAAAGAGAGAAAAAAAGTCTCCACTGTCAACTGCAGTATTTCCAAGCAACAAATCCCCCACAACTTGCAGGAAAGTCCACAAATACCACCCAAGATCACCTCCCCAAACCACCTAGCAGCGAAAACACTTGTCTACTTTACAAAATTAAATTGCGGAGCCCTCTGGACCGCTGCCATCCACATACCATGACAAGCACCAAATAAAAAGATGTGTAGCTCCGGTGAAATACCTCACCTCTTTTCTCATTCCTCAAAGAATGTGTACTCCTTCTAGTCATTCGGGAACCCCCCCCCCTTTCTAGCATGCAGAAGTAACAACAAGTCTCCCCCTTGGCATTGCTGCCAAAACAAGTGAATCCCACAGCAAAATCACCAGTGAAACAAAGGTCCTGTCCTTGCCAGCCGCACCTGTACGTCGCAGTCTAGGTATTAAAAACCCCAAGACACCAATTACTACAGTCACTCAGACATCCACAAACAGCACCATACTGTACTCAAAGGATGAACTAGACCTCAGAACATTAGATCAAAGTGCAGAGCTTGTGTGCATGACATTTTAAAATTTGGAGACCCCATTAAAATAATCCAAAGGATCGATATTTCAAATTCTGTAATGGTCACACATGATAACATTAATGCATGATGTGATGTTACTCGTTTATGATTCTACTAGAATAACTGTGTAGGCTGAAAAAAAAAAAAAGAAAAGTCCATGCCATTTTACAGCACACGCATAGAAGCTATAGGTAGAAACAATTACAGCAAAGCACTATGTAGCTTGCAGTAAGTAAATCTGTTTCTGTAGCAGGATATGGTAAGGTTTTAATTGTGTTATATCAGCAAATGTAAAGGCTGCAGAAACTGATCCTTTCTGTATTCTGTATTCTGTATTCAAGACAGAGCAGAAAAAGGACAAAAGAACAACATCATGCAACTAGCAGCAGAACATGGAGAAACGGACAGATATCAGTCTGATTCAGGAACAGTGAATCACACATGCATAGTTATTGCTTATTAGAACACAAGTTTAAAGAACTGCCCAGCCATGAAAAATGCCTCACAGGCTAATAATCCACTTAACATAATTTCTTGAGTGTAGTTTGAAATAGTGTCCAGATAAAAGGCTAACTGACAATAACTGCAGGTCAGGGCACATCGGTTTCCCATTTGAAGAATGGCACTAATACCGCTCGGTATATTTAGAAAAGGTTAGCCATTGCAAAATGTCTCCATCTTTCATAGCAATCCACCGGATGTCAAAGTGGGGACTACAAATAATGCACCATTGACAAGCACCGCACAAGTATGGCACGATGCCACAAGACCAACGACACCAAGCCTCTCAACCTCCCAGCGAGCAAGAGATCTTCAGCCAACATCCACACATTTGCCACTGAGTACGAACGAAACTGCCAGCATCTGCACAGAAAACAGCATGAACACCGCAAACAGGCACCACATCCACACCCGGACACCACAGCGAGAGGGGCCAAGGATGGCCAAAAGGAAAATCCATCACACGTGCACATATCTCTAACCCTGCGAAAGCCCTGTAAGGCCAAGCTAAAAAGCACTGCAACGGTTCCTCCCCAAATGCAATGGAGAAATCAAGAGACTGCCAGAAAAGGGGGGCAAACACCCATTCTGCCCCTAGCCTCCACCTAGCTGAGAAAAACTTCCCCGGAGCGGCTTTTTTTTTTTTTTTAATAAAAAGCTATCGGACCAATCCCCCTTCCCCACCATCACAGCCCCTCGCTCAAACCACCACACCACTAACACACCCAACCATCAAAACCAAATGGACATGCACTGTATATGGGCCAGGAAACATGCCCCACCCCATGTGCTTTCTACCATACACCACAAAAATCTCCTGAGTGAAGGCAGATAACGCATCCAAGCCACTGATGCCGTTGCCTCAAAAAAAATAGTCCCTATACTTAAAAGAAATCAACTTTAACCTGCATACATATAACCATACCCTATACCCCAGGTACTCACCTCCTTATCCCCACCACCAAACCAAGGCCTACCTGACCAAGGAACACACCGGTCGACAGGACATGAACCTGCATGTAGCAAGTTCACGCCAAAATATGACTCCTAATCCAGTTACACTTGCCTAACATCCAAAAAATTCTCTGTTAAAGCACCTATCTCAACCTCAAACCACTCTGTACTGTACTGTACATTTTGTGGATAGGGGGTATAATAGACAACAAATTGACTTGAATATAAGTGATGTTAGAACCAAGTGGAATGGGTTGGCCAAACCCTGGTATCATGGTGGCATCCAAGATAGGGGAATTAAGTGAGATATATGAAGGTCCAACCAGGGACAGTTTTTGCTTACCTACAGTAGTGATATAGGAGGGATTTGTGATATCATTAGACGTAATTGGAGGGTATTGCATACAGACCAAAGGATAGCAGATATTGTAGGTGAACGACCTAGGTTCACCTTTAGAAGGAACAAGAACTTAAAAGGCATGCTCTGTCATGAGCCCAGAATGATTTCAAGCAATATCATGAAAAGTGAGTGAATGGGAACCTTCCCATGTCACAACTGCAGGGCATGTGCCCATATTAGTTCCACTAATTCTTTTATACATCCCAAAACACAACGGGTATAGTCATTAAAGGGATTTGCTAATTGCAGAACCAGGAATGTAGTTTATTTGGCTATGTGCCAACTCTGCAATTCATATTATGTTAGTAAGACAAACTGTATGTTAAAGGAAAGAATATTTGGACATATGTTTGACATTAGGCACCATGATGTATGTAATGCATTAGCACAACATGTAGAAGAATTTGCAGATCAATTTTTTAAGTTCATAGTTTTACCGATTGTACACAATAATATGAGGGGGGTGATTTATCTAGTGAATCTGAATGTTATGAAACTAAATGGATTATAAGACTAGGTGAGGATAGAAACCCTGCTTTAAATACAACTGTACCTTTAAAGCCTATCTTAAGAAAAAGGAGGGTAAAATACTAGTTTCTGATTGGTTGCTACATTGTTCAAATAAGTGTTTTTAGTTTTTTTTACTTTGTCTGATGAAGGGCATATTTGCCTGAAAGCACTTACTTTGTAAATTTTAAATAAATTTTATTTTAGTAAGTTTTGCCTCCTCTGTTTCTTGTCGTGGAGTCTCCTGACATCTTTATTAGATATATTATTCATTAGGTCATATAAATATGGGTCCAATCCTCAAGATTGCAGATATGCACTTATTAAATCTGTCTTTAATGGAAAGGGGAGGAGGACAAACCCAGAGTCATATAGACCCTTAAGTCTACTTTCATGCTGTGGAAAAATAATGGAGAAGGTAATATTGGATAAGTTATTGTCAGAATTGTATAGGTTGGGACATGAAATCATATATCAGTATGCGTATGTTGAAAATAGATCTATTACCACCTGTAACATGATGTTCTATAACAATATAGTAACAGCTATGAATGAAAAATTGTGCTGTGATGTAATTTATATAAATTTAACTTCAGCATTTGAGAGGGTCATACACAAAATACTGATCAATAAATTAGTACAACTAGGTGTTGATGCACTCTTCATAGATGGATAGCTTCATGGCTTACAAATAGGACATAGTAAGTATCGTACAACAACTGGGCAGATGAAATTCTTGGTAATAGTCAGGGAGCCCCACAAGGCTCTGTCCTAGGCCCTTACTTGTTTGTATTGTATCTTTCAGACCTAACTTTTTCATCTGAGGTGTTCTACAGTCTATATGCATACAACATGAATTTGGATAAACTGATTGCATGTGTTACAGATGAGCAACATAGCTTGACTAAGTTGACCATTTGGGCACTGGAGAAGAATATGCTAATAAATACATCAAAAACTAAGCATATGAGATTTGGGAGACATAAACTGAAAGGTGAATATTTAATACAGCACACAGTGATTGAAACTGTAGACTCGTTTAAGGACCTGGGTATATGGGTAAATTCAGCTATGAGTTTTTCTAATCATATCAACCAATTGGTTAATGATAGTTATAGAGCTATAGGTTGTATAAAAAGATTTATAAAGTGTAGGAAATAAAAAAATGATGATGTCATTGTTTGTTAGTTACATTAGACCCAAACTTGAGTATGGAATAGGAATATGGAAACCTTGTAAGAAAACAAGCATGAGTAAACTGGAAAAAGTACAGATGAAATACATATATCAAGGGCATCCATGGATGTGAAAATTTAAGTTATTATGAAAGACTAAAATATCTGAACTTGTACAGTGTCTCTTATAAATACCTAAGAGGAGATCTTATTCAGGTATATAGAGCATTTAGAGACAACTACCTATGGGAATATTTGGGGCTATCAAAAAGTACTATAGAATCCTCAGAAAACCTATGTAGAAGATTCTATAGGAATGAGAAGTATACTAATTGGTTCTCTAGCAAAGTAGCTGATGCATGGAACAGACTACCAAATTACATTAAAGCAAGCATTAGTTTATATATATTTAAGAACAATCTGGACACTTAATACCCATGCTTGAAATATTTGTAGTTTATCACCCTCTTGAGCTCCTAAACATCACTGTCTAAGCTCCATTTCCTCCTATATCCTCAAAATCCCAGTATTCCCCATAGATTCTTCAGTTGCACTACTATCTCCAACTTAGAGCTACAGCCCCATCTTTCCCCTACCAACTGCTTGGACCTGTGTCCCTATTGGCTGCTTAGTTTACAGCCTATTTATAGAAATGATTTGTAATATGACCTGTTGCACTTTTCTATATATTTTTAAACTGAGTTATACAATGACGGGTCATTGTTATTCAAAACCGAGCACACTGATTGGACAGACCAACCAGCATGCCCGTTGTAAATCGAGCATATACCAAGAGAATAATATCTGGCTGCTGAAGTACTATTGAGAAGCCAGACTTTCTATTGGAATATGCTGAGGGACACTGCAAAATAAAACAAAAATTAGGTACCTTCTCAAAAATAGACACACACCTGATTTTTCTTCTATTTCAGCAGTGTCCCTCATAAAATACAAACAAGAAAAAAAAAAAAAAACAGAAATGGAGAGTCCCTTTTCTCTTGCATTGCAATGATGTACTGTGCAAGGGTGGGGATGTAAGTTCCATAAGCCTGTGTAATATATCAATAAACAAGGAACAATGCAGTGCCTTCATACAAAGACATTATTTAAGAAAGGTAAGCAATTTCTTACTTAAATAAGTAATTGTATATTAGCAATAACCCACAAGTAGGTGTGGGTGTGGGTATATCAGGATTTATCCACAGCTGACTTTGTTTAATAACTCAGGCTTCACCCTCGTGATCAAGCCATGTCAGCCTTGGGTAAGTCCTTATACACCCTCACCCACTTGTGGGTTATTGCTTAATGATCCAACTAGCAGGAACAGATTTAGTTTGTGACCTAATATACCACTGTAATATTTTATAAGCAGTAGCCTCTGCCTCTCAGAAATGCATACTAGTTCTTTCTATAACCATTAGTGCTAAATAAGTACTGTTCTTTAAGAACTAATCTTCAGCTGTGAAGGCTGGCATGAGTAAACTGCTGCCTTGTGTTACAATGCTTTTTATGCAACCCCCTTATAAAATGAGAAATAAGCATATCACAGACCTAACAAGTCACACCCCTTGTCATTTTAAACTGTCTGCAATGCAAGGTAAATATGTAAATCACAGATATGTAAATGATATATCTTATCACACATAAACTGTAAACCACCAAAGGTATCACAAATATCTAAACAGAAGGATAGGCATATTGCAAAGATCTATTATCTTATTCAGTTGGAGTCAATCCAAGCAACTCATTAATATGTAAATAGTAGGGCTTCAAACTGATATCCACTGTTACATTAAATTGTGAAAATTGCTGTTAATCATTAGCTTCTCTGCTCTGACTACTGAACTACATACATAATTAAAAAGCCAGTTTTGTTCCAAGGATCTGTCACATGCCCCACCTCTGCTCTTCATCTGCATTATTTTTATTTATGTATTTTTTATTTTTTTATTTTTCCATAATACTCTGTTTAAACTTACATGCTGTAACATCCGATTCTTCATTTAATTCCTTTCAGGTTTGGTTCTGAGCAAAGGTTTAAGCTACTTCCTTCACAACAGTTTGCAGGCAATCTTGTAGCTTTCTTAATTGGACCAAACTAACCTTCTCTCTTCACTGAAGTAAATAATTCTTCTAAAAATAAGAGATGTATAAGAACTAGAGCTAAGTAAATGAATTCCCTAGTTTGTGGAAACAGCTGCAAAACATGACACATTTATGCATGTAGAATATCTAGGAAAGCAATCGTAAATGCTTCCCTCAGGTAGGGGGCAGCAGGAGAGGCAGTGATGTTCTGTGGTGGAGGGGACATAAAGTTTCACTCGACAGCTGTGACTAAGCATTCAACATTAGCTCTTTGTAATAGTTTCCAAACAAAGAAAGGCACCACTTTTTGTTAAAGATTTTTTTCTTGCTTTACTTTATTTTTTATGGCTGTGAAAGTTATGATATGCATAAGTGAATATTTTATAAATTAAAAGAAACATCTATGTGTTCAGGAAAAATAGAAAACAATATGTGACCAACTTCATGTACTACACCTCAAAATGAAAATCCTTTCTGATATCATCTTTCAGTGTCATTAGAGTAATCAGAAAACAAGACATGCAACATAATGTTGTGGTCTGGGCTCAAGCCGTTGATGTAAGAGTAACTTTACATAGGATTTACCTTCCCCCATGCATTAATTAGATTACATAATATTTTTTAACAATAAAATAATTGATCTCATACAAAACTGGAATGAAAATAAAGCTACAGGATATGGGAAGCATATATTCAAAGTCTGAATTGTAGAGACAAATGCTGAATGTTGTACAGCAATGTAATTTTTTAGTCTAGAATTTATCTACACACACACACACACACACACACACACACACACACACACACACACACACACACACACTACACACAAAGGAATAAGACAAAATTCAGTGAAGTATACAAATCTGTTTATAAATGGCATTTTTTGTATTCCAGTATATCTGCCCTGTTGTTTAATTATTTTCTGTGTGATGGACGAGTAACACTAACAAAGAAGCTATTCATTTTAACTCTGAAGGCACAGTAACTCTGCTTTGGGATGTATCAGCTCCTGAAATTACCAACGGGAAGAATGAAGTTGAGCAACATATAACCAAGCAGGTCTTCTGGGAGATAAACATTAGTCAGTAAATACCCGGCAACATTCTCTGTGGAAGTATGTCACAAATTCATTGAGACAGATTTAATTCTGCCTGCTTAAATGCCTGATATTTTGCAGAGTCAACTCAGAGTAAGTCATTATGAAGAAACTGGTAGAGATTTCAGAAATCGCAATCCAGTGTGAAAGGTGGATGTTGAGAGATGTATACATTTCTTGCAAAATAAACTAATACCAATAGCAAAACAATTGTAGAAGTGAATCACCCCAGTGCCATAGCGGACGCTCATACAATAACTGGGGAGAAATATGGCCATCTTTCATCTGAGTGTCAGGGAAAGCGTGTAACAAAAATGAAGATATTAGTCTGTTTCTTCTGAGACAAAAGTGTTTCTCCAAATAATGTCACAAGCTGCAATAAATGTAAAGGAAATTCTTCATTTAGCCCTACATAATTTTATCAAACAGTTTTGATTTTGATTTCCAGTTTTGTGTGCCACTTTAGTCTCACTGAATATACAGGATAAGAAAGATTTGTGTTGACAGCTTATTCGTTTTTCACTTCACTACTCTCCGAGTACCATCTCTAAATCTCCATCCAGAGTATCTTAGCAGTACTCAAGCAATAGTCATCCTACGAAAAGGAACAAATCCTGTCTTCAATCTTCCAACAGCAGTGTTTTGGTTGTTGAGAGGTTAATGTAGTTACAGTGCAAACCATCTAAACAGTTTTGTAAAAAGGGCAATGAAGAAAGGGCTTTGTCATGGTTACGAAGGGTTTCCCCACTTTGTGTCACAATACCCTACCCATAGATCCTAAAACAGTGTGATGTAGAAGGCTGAAAGCCTTGTAGTTCACACCAGATAGTTATGCACTGTTTAGATGCATGCATTTTGCACCATTTCCTAAGAAAGTGATGCACATACAGATTGTCTCAAACAGCCTGTCAGCTAAGGGAACTGTACTGCTGGAAGTTCAGTAATCAATGCTGCAAGTCCTGGTACCTTGAAATTCTTAATACCGATCTTTTATTTAGAATACATTTGTTAAAAAATAGCAAATTTCATAAAACTAACTGTTATACACTAAAAGTGGTACTGTGGGAGCAGAATGCCTAGCTGCAAATCCAAGATGGGGAGATGCACCCCTCTACAGTCATGTTACTTATATATAATAACTCAAGAGATAACTGTACCTAAAAGTCAGAATTCCTCAAGATGCCACAAGTTTGAACTTAGTATATATTTTCCCCTCCTCACACATGCACTTTACTGTTTCAGAAAGGCGCACTCTATCCTCGAACATTAAGTGAGAACTTGTTAAGAGCATGTAAACTGTGACATAAAACTGGGCAGTCATACTTTATCATTTCTATTGTGAGTGCTCAGTTCTCATAAAACTCAAAGTTCTGGGCCAGACAGGCAGAATATGGCAGGTGCATCTGAATGCAGCTGGGAGAGGGTTGTAGTGTTGGGTCTCAAGCCAGTATGTAAGGAAGCAGTAATCTCTGATCAAAGTATTGGGAAATGAAAGCTAAAAGACGCATTAAGGCAGATTTGTTTATTTATGTGTCTATTTTGTAAAAAGTATACATACTGTTGGAAAATAAAACTGTTAACACTTTAGCACAGAACTTAGAACTAGGCATCGAAATGAAAAGAAGAAAGTAGTGAACCTACATTCTGTTCATACATCAGCAGAAAGATGATTTGAGGCAAAAAGCCAAAGGGCACGAGTTCCATGGGGACCCAGAAACATGTACGAAGGCAACTTTAGCAAATGTTGATACTGCAAAATCTCACTGAATGCCACTTTTAGTGAAAATTGTGGTTGTGTTTTTCCCCGTTCTTGTGTCACTATGAAGTAGGTATACATATGTTTGGGAAGAGTGAGCCTACAAGTGAGGTGCTGTAAAAAGAGTACTTTCGGGTTTACTTAAACTAGCTTTTAGTACTTATATTTTGTTGTATTGTTATTCACTGAAATTATGTGACTCCATCTTAGAATGCCCTTCTCACATGATCTCTGCAGAACATTTACATACCTAAGTTCGTTATTCACATCTTGCACATCACATTTCTGTTTTTCAAGATGTATCTTTACATTTCCACATTGCATTTTGTACATCTCTGTTCCCTGTATACTATATTTCACAAAAGTACAGTTCTAATCTCTTACACTGCCTACCATACTACTTTTCTCTGCATATCTCTTTAGAGTCTAGTCATGAAAATCTAAAAGAATAACATACAAAACCCAGAGAAATCATAAGATATAATGCTGAAAATTAGTAATATACAGAAAGAAACACCAAACCACAGCAACCTGAAATTTGATTACAAAACTATATTTCTACCAAAAAAAAAAGTCAGATTCCTTGACCTCAGAAACAATAACACTTAAGTCTAATTAAATTTCCCATGTCTAGTAGATGTGATTTTTTGACTCAATAAATTAAAAACAAAATCACAAGGAAACAAATGATAAATAGTTCATAACTGTAAGTTCATATTTACATTTATGAATTTCAATTCCACAGCAAGGTGAGAATTTTTTTACACAAAACTGTCAGAAACATTTTAACTATATAATAATCTTTCCATAGCAAATGCACAGAAGGTTGGTATAGTGCACATTCTGCCTAATAATACTTGGTCCCAGCTGTACACCCTTCGAAGGAGAGTCTTCAGGTGCTCCTTATGATCTTGTGGGTTTTCACAGGGTAATATGGTCTCCTTTCATTCTATAGATATGCTGTATATGTAATAGCAATAATAAAAACTTCCATAGCTGTGTGCATGCGCATGTGTGTTTGTGTGTGTGTGTGTGTGTGTGTGTGTGTGTGTGTGTGTGTGTGTGTGTGTGTGTGTGTGTGTGTGTGTGTGGATTTGTGTGTATATATGTAAATGTGTGTGTGTGTGTGTGTGTGTGTGTGTGTGTGTGTGTGTGTGTGTGTGTGTGTACACGTGTGCATGTTTATGAGAGTGTGTATGTGTATTTGAGTGTATATGTGTAAATGTGTGTGTGTGTGTGTGTGTGTGTGTGTGTGTGTGTGTGTGTGTGTGTGTGTGTGTGTGTGTGTGTGTGTGTGTGTGTGTGTGTACACATGTGCATGTTTATGACAGTGTGTATGTGGATTTGTGTGTATATATGTAAATGTGTGTGTGTGTGTGTGTGTGTGTGTGTGTGTTTCTGAGTGTCTGTATGTGTGTGTGTCATGCGTGTATGTATATGTGTACATGTGTGTGTTTGTGTGTGTTTGCGAGTGTGTATATATGTGCATCTGAGTGCATGCCATGTGTGTGTTTGTATATGTGTGTACATAATGAATGCTGAGATAGGTTCCAGCTCACCTGCAACTTTAGATTATAATATAGGTAATTGAGAAATTAAATGAAATGCAGTAAATGAATGAAATGCATAGAATTTTAAGAATTGCTTTTAAAAACAACTAAGATAAAATAAATGCGCAATAGTGTCAAAATTTATTGTTTTGGCAGGGGCATGAATGAATTAAATGGTCAGGATTTTAGAGATTTTTTTCAAGACCAACAAGGCAAACTGACTGCATCCCTGAGTTAAATAACTTCCTGCAGTGCATGGAATGTCATAATTATACTCCAAAAATAGGAAAAATACAAACTTGTTAAGCACCATTCTAACATTCTAAAGGTGCAGCTCCAGGGTCTGTTCTGATTGGGGTGTCATGATAGGGATTAACAGTCAACAGAAATGACCAGCAGAGAACAAGACAAATGGTAAGCAGCATTAAAAGCTGTTAGAAACTTTGCTCTTTCACACATAAAAAAAACTGTAACAGAACTAAGTATCTAGTAGGTTTTAAAAATATATGCTCTTCAGAAAGAAAACATTACTGCCTGCTGCCTGTTTTGGTAATTATTTTGTCAGCTTTCAAAAGCTTTCAAAGCTGTTAAGCACTTAGCACTCATATACTTTTTTACTGTATCTGCTAGTATGCAGAGCAGATAAAGCTCCAAGCACTGCAAACAATTATGATTGCATCTCACTGACCATAACCCTTATTATGTACTCATCGCATGGATTCCAAGATTCACATCTTCAACTTCTTTCATAAGATGAAGTTCTTGACATCCATGTTTTCAACGGGTCTATATTAGAACACCGAACATTTAAAATGTCGAGTGTTCTATTACTGACCTGTTTTCAGTGAACGCTGAAAATATCGAAGTAACAGAAAACCAAATTTTTTCCTAGGGAAAGAATTCAGTTGCCCGTTTCTGTTGCTTCAGTATTTTCAGTGATCTGGTGGAAAGTTACGGGTCGGGTTCAGGTAAGTGTGTGATTGAGTGTGGGTTAGGTATGTGTGCGATTGTGTGGACATGAGGGTTAGGGTGGGTTAGGTGAGTTAGGGTTAGGGCACGGGTGAGGTAAGTGTGTGATAGTGACGGACCTTAGGGTTAGGGTTTGGGTTAAAGTAAGTGGATAGTTAGTGTAGGTGTGTGTATAGTTTAGTGTAGGGTTAGGTGTAAGAATTTAGGTGTATGTGTGTGGATTGCTGTTTGTTTGGTGTGCTTGTGTTGTGTGTATGTATTTTGGAACAGCAATTTTTTTCCTAGGGAAAAAAATTGCTGTTCTGAATGTTTGACGTGTAGTATTTTCAATTGGTAGGGTTCGATATTAGAACACTCAAATTTTGAATGTTCCGTGTTCTAACATAGACCTGTTTTCAACACATAATACATTTGTATTGCATGCAGCGCCATGATTACAGTCAAAAAATTCAGTGAAATAACTTTCTTATTCAGTGCTACTTTAGCACAAGAGCCAACCTTGACAGTGCTTAGAGGGGTGCTTATCAATTGTTAAGCACCAACAAGGCACTGTTAATATTGTGTCTGGCAATAAAACCTCCTGACAGTACCAACCAGTAAACAACAGCAGATGGACACGAAACAGTTTTGCTTCAACTTCCATTTCTGCCTGCTGTTTGCTAAAGTCACCTCAGTATTTTGAATTCAACTGCTTCCCCTTAGAGAATACGTAAAGCTGTCAACCTCTTTCCCACTACTTTACTGGCTTTCAAAGCTAGCACAACACTAGTCAAATCCACATGCACTACAAAGAATTATGACTCGATCTCTGATTGTTATCAACTATTATGTGTTCTTGACATGGATGCCAAGATTCAGCACTCTCTCAAACTTTGATCTTGAGGTGACTTTCGTGGAATCCATGTCTCAAAACACAATATAATCATTACAATCAGATACCTGATCATAATCCCCTATGTTTTGCCAAAGTGACATAAAATTAAAATTCGGTTTTATTTTTCTGGCATTTTGATATTTCTGTCCATTTTAAAAGATCATGTATTTGTACCTTTTACACTGATAAAGAAACAATAGATTGAAATGCATTACTAGTCAAAAGAATGATCATATATTACATTTTGAGTAAAGTAGAAGATTTTTGTCAAAGCTAGGCTTAACATAAAAGTTACCAGTAACTTCAGAATAATAGTTTAAAAAATAAGTTAGAAACAATCCAGTAAGGGTTAATTTTGTTCCATTGAAGGTAGGTAACTTAACTAGTATAGTCACATATTATTATGCCATGTATGCCTGCCTATTATTTGAGCCCTAATTTCATGGAACTGCCATTCAGAGTTAGCTGTCAGCAAACTCTAACAGCACTATATGTGGAAAATACCATTTTAGTGCATTATACAGGCCATCTGTGCAGACTCACATTTAATGTGAGAGTCCCACAAGAAGTAGAAAAGTTTTAAACTAGCAAAGCCTACTACCACAGCTGTAGTGAAACAACAACCATTATACGTAATGATGACGAGTCTTGAACACATTTACCTTTTGTGTTACAGTACTATTGTGCAGGTGTGCATATGGTGCCATTCTTAAGTTGCCTGGTCTTGTATAGTACTTACCATCATTTAAGTAAAGGGTTATATATAAAGGGTTATATACCTGTAGTTTAGCTCTAGGGATAGGAAAGCACTGGCTGCAGTATTTGGGGTTGGCTGTGAGCAGGAATACTAAGGCCAGGTGTGGAAAATGTTATTCATTTCTCTATTTCTGAAGTTGGGAAGTAAACTGGAATTGGAAATTAGCTCAGTGTTTGCAATATATCCCGGTCTTTTTCCTTAAGCAGTTTACAATTACATATTTACAAAATAATAAATGGCAGAAGGTTAAACTGTAAACATTTTCTGCAGTGGGGAGGAGGTCCCTCTGCATCCCGATGTGGGGAGCAAGTCCCTAAATCCCTTGAACTTAAATACCAAGCTGTTTATATGCCCAAATACAAAAGAAAAAAGAAAAAAAAATTGCTTAGAACAAAGGAATCACTGTTGGTATACACTTATTCACAGTGATTTCCTATTGAAAACCGTATTTGTTATTCTGCTCCTTGGCGTCTTGCGTCTCGGTAATCTAATACTCGAGGAACTGTAACTCAGTGATATGTGAAGAAATGTCAAAAATGGACAATGTAATAAGGCACTTAGGCACACTTATAGCTGTCACTCTTGGATTTAATCAAATTGGTGGATAGAAAATATCTCATTTAAGAGAAAAAGGAAAATTAGGATTCAGAGAAATTGCACTCCATGATTCAAAAATCTGAAACACACTATAGCTTTTTTACCTGCCTAATAAAACATGTAGTATAACCTTGGATACCTAAAAGTCTTGTGACAAAGAAAATAACAGACTACAGAATTTAATCTACACAGAGATTTTCATGGAGCTCTCACTGGACTTAGTGTCATATATGCTCCTAAGCTGGTTATTTTTGTTTTTAGTGCACTGTTTAATGTGGTCCTTTTTCGAATATTATAAGTGGAACAGGTCTATATTAGATGATCACATTTTCAAAAGTTCAACTGTCATATGGTCGACACCATATGATCGAATTTTTGAAAGTTTAAACGTTTTAACAGAGATCTCCGTACAGTGCAGAATGGGAAGATTTGCCTTTTCTGCACTGTAGTGGGATCTTGGAGTTGGTATATTTAAAGAGTGGGGTGTGTGGGGGGGGGTGCAGGAGGGCTTGCACCCCTGCTTAAAATGTTCAGGTAGGTTATTTGTGTAATTTATTTTTTTTAATTAGATTTTCAAACTTTTAAAAGTTCAATCATATAGTATCGAACATATGACAGTCAAACCTTTGAAAGTTCGATTATCTAATATAGACCTGAGCAGAACAAAGCCCACAGGTGCTAGCAACAGATCAGATAACGTGGTAGTAAAACTAAATGTAAACAACTTAGAAAGTATCAGATTGTAACTCAGAGTTATGTTTAGATTATGGAACAAGCTCACATTCCTGGTTTAACACTGTAACGATCTAAGCTGACTACTTTAAAGAAATTACTATATGATTTTTTACAAATGAAAGACACAGATGTGAAAATATGTCAGTCATGCTTCCAGAATACAATAGATTGCACATTTGATATTTAAAATTTAAAAAAAATTCTGTCTGAAGTGATCAGGGCACAGTGTTCACATGATCTTATTCTCCAGCACAAATGGTACTCACAATACTATTTAAAGGAGATTGTGGTCGCACCAGCTATGCTTCTCATTTCTTGTCTAAAATTTGCACTGCTGACAGTATATAATTAATGTAAAGGAGGTGAAAAAAAATTCCATAAACTGAACGTATATTTTTTATCTTTTAGTTATTCCTGCTTACAAGAAAGCTGCATGTTTCCATTATAAAATAGCACAAAGGTGTCAAGGTAAAAGGATTGCGATGTTCAGTATCAGATCATTTGTAAACAGGATCAATATGCTCCTAAAATTACCCATGAAGCAGCAGCATTAGCTATGGCAGTTCCATACCTTCCCCTGAATGAGGTACACACCTTCTGTGAAAGAAAATTATAAGCTTTATGTTTTGAAGTTCCACAAATTGAAAATCCTCACAGAAATACTAACTTGCAAGTACTTTCTCCACTCAGAATAATTGCAGATATTGTCCTAATGATTTGAAATATCATTGTTAAAGTCAGTTAACTCATACTTTAATAGAAATATTTACAGTACATGGCTACCCAGATGGTGGCTAAAAAACCTTCTGTCCCCATATAATAAATAAAATTATAAAATATATAATACATGTTTTAGCACAATTTAAAATGACTTTCATTCTGTTATGTGATCTAATAGACTGAAAAAATCAGTTCACTGAAAGGGTTGTAAAACATAACCTTTTTTTAATTCACATGATAAAACTGATGCTGTTGAATAATACTTATTGCAACAGAGTATACTCTAAAAAAATACTCTAGGCAGTCACAGAACTTTTTGCCTTATTATTATGGTTGTATTACGGATCACCAAATAGCAAAACCATGAGCATCAAAAATGTAAAAAAAATGCCTAAAACTCAGAAGGGTGAAAAAATGAATTTCAAGTGTTTTTGAAGGGGAGATAGCACTCCTTCTCCCTTCCAATGTGACAGGAAAGTTCCAAAAAGAGAATCACTGCCAACACGCACTTTGAACTCAAGCTGGCAGTAATTTCCTCTGGAAAATAAAGATCATCATTGTGCTGACCTGTATTTTATACTTTGGGCAACTGATACTTAGGGGAAACCATGCTGGCCACCTGTAGAGATATTTACTATCACTTACTCCACTTTTTGCTGAAGTTAAAAAATACATTATTTCACTGAATTTATGGCATGTTTTAACTGATACATTAAATGTCACTCATATTCTATAATTGTATACATTATAATACTATAGACTCTCTAAATAAAGAACAAATTCTCCAGGTAACTTCTTAGTCTTGAAACTCCACAGTCAGAACTCTGCAGCTAAAATAATAATACTTTTTTTTAAATTTCTACAGCTGAAGAATGCTGTTCTTTGAGGTGTAAAATGTTTGTACTGATGTTATTATCTATTCATAAATTTAAAGAACCCAGACAGGATTGAAACTAATTAATA
Source organism: Protopterus annectens (assembly GCF_019279795.1). NCBI lineage: Eukaryota > Metazoa > Chordata > Ceratodontiformes > Protopteridae > Protopterus > Protopterus annectens. Next base: position 584,402,686 of record NC_056745.1, on the reverse strand, counting down.
AAAATCTTCAAACCCTTTAACATAACCTGATGAACTACTTCTATAACCTATTGCCCAATTGTTAACATACGTTAGTAGCTACAAAAATGAATCTGATTAATATTAGGCTTAAATTCACTTGCTTATCTCACTGAGCCTCAAGTCACAGATGTCCATGTATGATTACTTGAGGTTTGATTTGCTCATATTTTATTTTTCATTTTGTAAATAGATTGATATTGTAAGTGATTGCATTATAGAAAGTTGTGGGTGGTTTGAGACTGGGGCCTCTCAAAGAGTGAAGACAGCTTTTGCATTTCCATTCAGTGATCACTTTTTCTACAAAATGTAGAATAATAAAGTAAGGGGGTGCTTTGGGTAGAGAGGATTTGCTACCCTGCAAATTCTCATATTAGCTCATAAAATGACAAACCCGAGTGCATTTGTTACAGGAATATGGGTGTTCCAGTTTTACTTACATGCTGATGTAACTGAACTACTATGAGAAGAACTTCTGTGACTCCACCTGTAATGAATCCTTGACAAGTAGATGTAAAATTATAATAGTTCATCTCAAGACTATTTAAGACCAAGCAATATGATATATCGGGTCTACTTTAGATAAATTAAAATGCAATCTCTGGAATGCTCAAATGAGCGAATAATCATAACATCGGAAGTGGTATTTTGGGATCGTAGTACAGTGAAGAGTGGGATATTTGCTCTTTCCTCAATGTAGTGTGACCTCAGAGTTGGAATATATATATTTAGCGGGGTGGGGGGGCACAGCCTCCCACAATACAAATTTCAATGTTATGATTATTCGCTCATATGAGCGTTTGAGAGTTTGTGATTTCATTTATCTGACATAGACCCGATATGTCAATATCAAGATTAAATAAATTACAATATTTGGCTTTGGCTAGCACTCTCATTTTCATGTTTTATAGCCAAGTATCATCATAAATGTAAAACTTGGTTTAATACTGCATGTTTCAGGTCTACATAAAGTTTGAATGTACATATTATACAAATATTCTCCTTACAATCTAACTTAATTATTGTACCTTTCAGTTGTGTAACTTTTTAATGGTATGCCTCCTATAAAACTGTCATTCTCAGCTGTAACTATAATGTAACTGTTCCATGATCAATTGTATTGTTTTTCTGCAATGCCCTGACACATTTTCTGCTCTACTCTGTGAATCTTTCTACTGTATATGGTCTTCCACAATTTTATTATATACTGTTACCAGCCCAGATGACAAGCCCACATACCCACTCAACAACAACACACACACACACACACACACACACACACACACACACACACACACACACACACACACACACACACACACACACACGGATTACCTAGTTTTGTAAATTTCTTTACACTGTCTAGTGAAAAAGCTGGTATAGCTGGTTTGCTGGTCAAAAATCAGCCAGTGAGTTTTTCTGAGTGAGACCACAAAACAATTTCAGAGTACATAGTGTGTGTGTGTGTGTGTGTGTGGGGGGGGGGGGGCCTGCAACAATTGTTTTAAATTTGTTTTTGATTATTGTAATTTCAGACATTAGATGCCCAATGGTTAGACGTTAATTTCTGTGACATTTAAATAGAATGTCACAAATCTGCATATATACATCTTCATAGGTTCATAGGTAGGTACTAGGCTATCAGCCCGAGGGCCTATGTAAGCCTAGCAACAAGGTTCCTATATAAGTAGATATTAGCTGAAGAAGTCTGTTGTCATTATAAAGCCAATTTATTTACAACACAAATTCAGAAAAAGCAAACTGGTCACACTTCTTCTGGCAAATAAGTTTAACTCAAATATAGTGGGATGCAGTATTCCCTAATGCATAGGGTTCTGGCAAATTCAATCAAGTTTATATAAAACTCACTCAATTAGGTATCAAACCTTATATCATTAGATGGGTCACTAACTGTCTCACTAACAGAACCCATATAGTCAAAATAGGGGAATCCACCTCCAACAGCAGACCTGTAACTAGTGGTGTTCTACAGGGATCAGTCCTGGGAAATCTACTGCTTGGATTTTATTTCTCCAAAGTACAAGCATAAACTAAAGGTCTGTGGCTGACAAAATTTGCTGATGAATGAAAACTGGGAGCAGCCACAAACTCGCCAAATGATGTCAACATCCTACAAGAGGGTCTTACACAAACAAATGATTGGTTGCCAAAGTCATGGCCTTAAACTCAATGCAAAAAATGTATTATCATCTCTTTTAGTAAGGGCGATGTTCCTGCTACCACATCAATAGCAACACCTTAACTATGCACTCAGTGGTGAGAGACCTGGGCACACAGGTTGACAGCAACCTTAACTTTGACCACCACGTCTCCCCAGTGGTAAGAAGGGCATTCTGTATTGCTCATCTCATAAGTAAGGGCATTGGCTCCAGAAAAAAATAAGTTGTAACTTCCCTGTACTCTTCCCTCATCATGCAAATAATGTACAATGTCCCTTTTGATATGTACCTTTCCAAGCACCTGCAGCAATTGGAGAGACCACAAAGGCTCTTCACAAGGACAATTCTAGGTCTTCAGCATCTGTCCTATGTGGATCATCTGAAATCAGTGTCACTTTAATCTGTTTCATACACACTACTCAGAGGAAATCCCTGCCTTGCATACAAGGCAATCGCTGACCCTGCTTTATTAGAAATGCTGCATCTCCGTAAGTCAAATGGTACATGGGATCACTCACTCTAAAGACCTTAACCTGGTATGTGACACTAACAGAACCTACCGGAGGGATAGATTTGTCTCCCAGAGGTTACCACACTTTGGAACAGACTCTCACTTCATGTCAAACAGAGTACCTCATTGGCCCTCTTGAAACATAATCTGAACGATTGGATGGCTAACCATAAATTCACCCCAGGGTTCCATCTGTGTCCCTCTTGAACAGGGACAATAGGTGCTGATCATGGAAATAAAGGTAGAACTTGACTAGGCTTGTAAGGGCCCTACGGCCATTAGCCTAGTAACTTCCTATGATCCTATCATCCTATAGGGTCCACTTCACTTTCAAGGCTTAGAACATTCAGTTCAAATGTGGTAATCCTTTACACACAGGGTTTATCAACATGCTGAGACCACAAAGACAGAATTAAAGGTCATCTACAAAGGTTTTTCTCCATGATTTCCTTTTGCTTTATATATGTAAAGTGGGCAGATGCAGATTTCATTAAGTTACTTTAGTGGAATTATATTTACTATGTTTAATAATGTTGTTTGCATTTTCTGTATGCTGAAGAGCTGTGCATTTACTTCCTGAATCTGTCTCAACAGGCCCTGCCTTATAATGATGTAACAGTGGATAGGAATGCTTTCTGTAGTCTGTAACATATTTCCGTACAAACTGATGCAGAATGCAGCAAAGTCAATCTCTCAGCCACCAAATCAACAAATACAAGATCTCTGCACTTTAAAGTACTAAATCTCAATTATTTCACCTGTCAGCCCAACTTCATGAAACAAATTCTTCTTGTAACCTAAGGCACTATTCAAAAACAGTTGTCACTGTGCCATCTCCTCCACTGTAATAAACATGCCTCTCTTCCATTGCCTCTTTCACTGCTGCCCCATTTTGACAATCTCTCCCAAGATACCTAAAAGAAAGTACCCACTACTCCAAATTCAGAAAGAAACTTAAAATGTCCCAGTTAAAACAAGCCCAGCATACCTGCTTCTCCAATGGCCGTGTTACCTAAATTTTATGACATTCCTTCTTCCTCTGTCTACCTTTGCTTTACTCCTCTGTTTTCCCGCTGACTTGTGAATTACATTGTGCATAATGCAAATACTAATAATTTTTAACTGCATCTTAGCTTGATGGAAGTTGCAATACTTTTCTTCCCGTATATTACCTTCAAACCTCTTCTTTTGTCCAAATCTCTGTTCTTATTCTAATAGCATTCAACATTTTGGTATCAACTGTAAAGATATTTTCACCTTGGCAAGGCCTGAAACTGGTCACTTTTGATGAGTGAACTTCCTGGTAGCTAACACAAATAAAATATAAAGGGTTATAATTGGGTCTGCAACCATAACTGGTTTATTATGTGTTTGAGACTTGCATGCCAATAAATTCACTTCAAAAGTGAAGCTACAGAGGTGAATCTTGGCATCCATGTCAAGAAAATGTAATAAAAGATTGTGATTGGTGACCTGATCAAGCTTCTTTGCACTGCAATGCGTTTTACCTGCTCCATGTACTACCAGCTACAGTGAAACAATGAAAGAAAATAAAAACAGAGAACATTTTGGACAGTGAAGTGTTTTACCATCTTTGAAAGTTGGCAATGCACTTAGCACTGTTGAACAGACAACAGCATATTTCACAATTTCTTTGAATAATAATTCTGGACATATCCAAAAATGACAGGGTGACAAAGGATGAAATCAGTGACAGATTTTTTAAAGATATTATTCTAATTCACTTGCAAAGTAAATAGAACAACAGGTTTTGCATCATCATGTGTTTTCTGAACAAAAAGACATATGAAACTCTTTATGTCTGGCATTACTGAGTGACTGTAACCCTCAGTGCTTTACCAGAAATTCAAAACATTTTTTTGAGGGACAGGTCAAATACATAAGACAAAAGTCAGGGAAAGCTGAGAGGTATGGACAGAAGGCAAAACTCCTTCTGTAGATTTGCTGACTTTAAATGTTGTTAAAACATTTAAGTATAACGTGCTTTGTATTTGTAAGTATCGTAAAATTAAATTTGAACAGATTTTAAAAACCGTATAACCTTCTGCCATTACTCTTTGCTGGTTGCTATAGTTTTCTGTTAGTCCCTAGCATGACAATTGATCTTTGCCACACTTAGGTGCCACTAGCAAGCCTTTATTAAGCACCCATAAGTGCTGCAAAGTTTAGATATTACTCTAGGAAAGCTCTTAATAAGTTTATCTTTTTCCTGTTTCAGAGCACAATCATGGCACTGCATGTACTACAAACACATTCTTGGTAAAGTTTATTGTACTTGGCATACAGCACAGTAACACAGATGTCACACTATAGAAACAGTGTATACTATAGAATGATCACTTTACTGCATCCTCATCTTAACAGATGTGCACATTACTCCACATGTTTTCTTTCCAGCACAAATCCCTTGGCAGTATCACATACGCACTCACTGTACAGTAGGGCTATTATTGAGGTGACTGACATATCAGTAGTATTTTCTCTAAAAGTGATCAGTCCATTGGGAGATGACTATTTATTACAACTTTATATCTGTTGCATTATACTGTATGCCAAGCACAATACACCTTACTGAAAATTGTATACAGTTCTTAGTTTTGTTACCTTTCACTTGAATATAGCTGCATTTATTTTTTGATTTATTGTCTGAGTATATGATTGTGCTGCATATTAGTTATTTTGTAATACAATCTACTGCAGACTACGATAACATGACTACCCACTATGGACTGTTTCTCCCCACTACTGCATCATGAGAAGGCACGGCTGGATGACATGGAATCAGGAAATAATTAAATAACTATACAGCACACAGCAAACAGGCACACACGTTTATTAAACTTAAAATAATGTAGGTTCACTGAAGTAACTAAATTAAAAATTAAACATTTTAGAATCAGAAAGCCCACTTTATATAATGAGGGCATAATTATACCAAAATGAAATGGTAAAAAGCCTTTTCAAATGATCTTTAAGTCTAACGTGCTTCTCATAACAAAATTCTACTCAGGCAGGGATAAACAGAAGTACCCTCTTCGATACAGGAACATGATCTAGACTACCTTCCTTCTGGTATGCACAACACTTTCCATAATCCTCCCAGGACTATCTTCAGACCCAAAGGTAACTAATCAGCTGAGTATCTGGGTATGGAGCTTTATACAAACCTGTTTGCAGCTGTGCATCATTGTGTTTCTACCCAAGTTCATTTTCCTGTTTGTTTCTGAGTTAATATCCTTAAAAAGATAGTGCCCATGAGCAACACTATATGCATAAGCACATACACAGAAACACGGACACAAACACACACAGTTGCACACACGTGCACATACACACACATGCAGACGTACACACACACACACACACACACACACACACACACACACACACACACACACACACACACACACACACACACACACACACACACACACACACACACACACTCAGATATGTATACACACAAACACACACAGATATGTATACACACACACACACACACACACACACACGCACACACACACACACACACACACACACACACACACACACACACACACACACACACACGCCCAGTAAATTTTAACATGGACAAGATGGATAAAGTTAACTTATCTATCTTGGCCAGAACTGCATACGCATAGTTTATGATTATAAGGATCTAGGAATATTACTAAATTTTAAGTTTACTTTTCCAGTTTATATCAGCACTTTGAGCTCCTTACTCTGACATATATAAACTTAAGATTTAGCAGACAATGGCACCAGTATTTCAGAGTCTGAATGAACAAAGTAGAGTGTTGAATGTTATGGTGACTTAACCCCCCCCCCCTGCCCCGTAAAAAGAAAAAGATAAAGACGAGAAATGAAGGACATTAGAGAAATCATACTGCATGTTTTAAAGGTACAAGTAACATGACATAAACAAGGGAGACTAAAGTACTAGGGTTTCTAGTCACTGGATATATACTTGTTTTAGGACACTGGGCTTTTAGGGATGCTTTTACAGAACTGTTTAGGATTACAGGGTATAGCTAGACCTGATAGTTTGAGGTTATGCAAGTTAGGTTATAATACACACTAAGGTATTTTAGCACAGCTTTGGGTTGGATCCCAAAAAGTCATTAGAATGCAAATAGTTTAAGTGATGGCATAGAAGGTATTAGGCTGCCAAAATGGTGTTTAAAGCAACAACTGATGCACATATGGGAAAAGAAAGTGTGATACCTTATTATTTATTTTATTGACATTTGTTTTTTGGGAAAGTCTGACTGGGCAATAACCTATTTTCTGTGGAGGCCCTAGCAGGAAAACCTCCAATATATTACATGAAAGCAAAACAGCAGAATATAGCAAAAATAAACATTTGATATGCATTATTATTTTAAGAAGAATATCATTTAAAAAGAGTTGTAAATGTTGTCATTTTACAAGTATAATACAACCAATATAATAGAGAGTAAACAAAAACAGTAAGGGTGTCTAGTGAGAGAACTAAGCCTAATTTGTTTCATTTAGAAGAGATTAAGAGGGAGATGGGAGCAAAGATGAGATGAGAAAGTAAACACATAAAATCAAAGAGGTAAAAATAGACAGTGATTAGTTGAGAAAAGGATCATCAATAAGTTAGCAAAGAGTATCAGAAATGAGAGAGGTGAAGACTGATTAGTAAAGAAAAGAATATGTGCATGCATGAGAAGAGAAAGTACGTGTATAAAGTTAACAGTCAAAGATATTTACAAATTAGTATTTGAAGGATGCGTACTTTGGTAACATGACAAAGATTTTCAGCAGTGGAACAGGAGATGGTAGTAAGGTAGGGAAGAGAGTAGATCATAAGAATGAAAATGGTTATAGCTGCAAAACTGGGGTATTTATTGGCAGGATACGATAATATCCTACTTTTGTCTGGCTGCATGTTTTTATAAATGTATGGATTCATGTTTGTGTCTTTATTCTCCTTTGTTTACAAAATCCGTATTGCAAAAGTACACACAATTCAAATATGATAAAAAAAATGGGAAGCAGAAGAAATGTTTCACACACATCTTAACAGAAGTTAGCAAAAAGTAGATCTATTTTTTTTCTAGGAGTGGCAAAATCAGTAACTTTTTCTAACTGTGGTTGCAACATGGAACTAATGAAATTATTTTTAAGCTCAGTGGAGGCTGAGATAGAGTGTCAGTTATACTTAGGGAAATGAAGATCACCAAACATCAAAAGCATTTTTATCCAAGAAAGTTTAGAAAGTCTGGTCAAAAATGCTAGTCTCGATTTTATATTATGGAATGCCTGCAAGAGTAGTTAAGCACAATATTTTTACTCTGCATAACCTCAACATTTAATGTTTCTGATACATAGGAAGAAAGTAGTTGTGTAACTTTGGAATTATTCTTTGCTGCCAGGGTTGCTACACCTGATACATAATTCAACACACTTCTTAGTTGTTGCATGACATACTAAGTGCTGGCTTGTTATTTTTCAACAGGATTCAGTAATAGCACCTAATAAAGCACATCATTTGTCAATGAAACTGTAGAACTGATCTTTAATATCTCTGACACTTCTGCCATTTAGAAAAATTATCTTTGTTTCTATTCTAAGATTGCTAATGAACTGTAGGTTAATGCAGAATTCATAAAAGGGGAGGGGGCTTCTGATACTCCATATTAAAATTATTACCTGTCATTACAATGTTTTCCTATTTGCTTTGAACTTTTATGGTAAAATCTGCTTCTGGAGAACTTTGTTAGATCCCCAAGTTATTTTTTTTTTTCTTATATGTAAGATAAGCTGCAAGGAGTTTCAAAATTCAGTGAGATAGCCAATTATAGATAAATACGGTTTTACAAGGTAGGAAAGTAGAATTTACTATCAGTAAGATCTCAGAGACAACCATATTTGTACTATGTTGTGACAAAATCACCGATTCCTGCCTGGCACTGCATATACTACTTACTTAAGACACTATAGCACCAAATATGAAAAGTACCTTTATTATGCATTCATTCAGACATTCATTTATTCATTTTTTTCTGTGATACATTGCTTAATCCAGGCTATGGTCACAAAAGAGACTATCCATTCAACAGTAGGTGGAAGGCAGTGGTACTAATTCTGAAAAGGGTATCAAAATGAGATCGCTATGAATAATCATGTCTTCTTTAATTATTACACAATTATTCCAACTGAAATCATTGTAATCCTTGTGATGTCAACAGCAACACTCCCAAGGTGACAAAAACAAAAAAGCACTGTCCCTATCATGCCTCATTTTGAATAAATTGATAGACAGGCAGACGAATATATACACATGCACACACACACACAGACACACACACACACACATATATATATATATATAATGAGAGAGAAATATATACATATATATATATATATATATATATATATATATATATAAATATATATATATATATATATATATATATATATATATATATATATGTTTATATGTTAATGGTTGTAGTCTGTAAGAGCAAATGCTCAAACGATAAAACATTCTTCCTTCCTTGTTTTTCGGCCTGGTTTTTGCTCTGCATATGAGATAATGGTATGGAGAGGTTTAAAAATGTGTCCTTTCCCAGCTGCTTTGCTATCTTGGAGTTGGTATATATTGTTAGCAGGAAGTACTAAAAACAGCACTCTTTCTGTGTTGATTCTTTTGAGCATTTGATATTTGCTGAAACAATTTTATACATATAAATATCTATATCTATATTTATATTAGATATCTGAGCATTTTGATATTTGATGAGACAATTTTATATATATTTTTTGAGCATTTGATATTTGAGGAGACATTTTTATATATACCGTGTCTGAGGTCATGCAAACATAGAAGGGGAAGAAAGGGAGGAAAACACCACACTGCAAAATAATGCTCACTGCACATTACAGTGCATAGAAAACACCACCCTGCAAAATAATGCTCACTGCACATTACAGTGCATAGAAAACACCACCCTGCAAAATAATGCTCACTGCACATTACAGTGCATAGAAAACACCACACTGCAAAATAATGCTCACTTCACATTACAGTGCATAGAAAACACCACCCTGCAAAATAATGCTCACTGCACATTACAGTGCATAGAAAACATCACCCTGCAAAATAATGCTCACTGCACATTACAGTGCATAGAAAACACCACATTGTAAAATAATGCTCACTGCACATTACAGTGCATAGAAAACACCACACTGCAAAATAATGTTCACTGCATATTAAAGTGCACAGAAAACACTACACTGCAAAATAATGCTCACTGCACATTACAGTGCATATTTGAGAAATCCTTCTAACTGAGGTTACAACTCCTAGGAAATGGTTCATCTGGGATGAATATTTCAGCTACGCTATGGTAGAGAGTTCAACAGAAAGAAACTTTAGGTAGAGGTCCCCTTTAATAACTAATAATAATAATTAAGGGTTGGGAAAGTGGCCTAATGGTTAAGGTGTTTGCCTTACAAACACAAGGTGCAGGATTTGCATCTCACAATGGATAATTGGCTAGACTTAAAATGGTTTGCAAGGGCAGTTAGCCTAGTACTAACCTATGAACTGTTTAAGTAGCATGCTAGCAGAAAATGGATGGTTGTGTAGAATGGACACAGGCATCTGACAAATATAACTTAATACAGGAGTAGGATTTTGCTTGTTTAAACAGATGAGACATATGTTATAGGATCTGAGGTAACAGGCAAGTGGGATCAGGTATATTCCCTTATTCAAACACTATTTAAAAAAAACAACAGTCAGTTTTGACAAATACGAATTCATAATAGAAGGTATTCTAGTTTGAGAAAATGCAGAACATTTGCTAAAAATTAATGTCTGTGTGATGTAAGCAAACTAACCTTAACTAATTAATTAAACCTGTAACATAAACATAGCATACAAAGCAGGTCTCAATGTAAAAAAAAAAGAGTTTACTTTGTTAGATATCCACAGGTTCCAGGACTTACTCCAGGGTTTCAGTAAAATGTCAAGCCCTGAAACATTACCTGCCAAGATATTAAAGGATCAGCCTACACCTTTACACTAAATGTCAATACATGCTAGCATCCCAAAGGCCCACTTCAACAAAAGCATGCTCCAGATGAAATAGTTGTCCCCAGATATTAAATAATGAAGTACTCATAAGACTATGGATGTTGGATACAGCTTGAAATCTGGAACTCCCAGACCTCTTCTAGCAGTTGATAATGTTATCAGCTCACATCCCATCCTTGATATAGCTCCCTTCAAATAAAAATAAACCAATAAAACTCAAACATGATTGGAAGGTAGTACTGGGTTATACTGAGTTATGTATAAAAGATGCGGCAAGATATTCCAAGGGAGGGCTTGTATCATTTGCTAGAAAGTGAAAACATCCCATTCCATATCTTAAGAGCTTTCCTTCATTTCAGCAAAATACAAATTAAATTAAGGTAAACTGAGGCTCCCATATTATCTGTGAATATCAGCCCTAAATATGTATGCTGTGAGTTTGAAATCCCCAGCTTTATTCAATATTTGAATTCCAGTAGAGATTTTTTGGATTTTACATATCAGTATGATACCAAAGGTATAAATTATTTAGATACCTATATTTCTAAAGGAATTGATGCTTTTAGGTCAAAAATATATAGAAAGGACACTTTTTGCAATGCATATTTGCATTTTAAAAGTAATCATCCCATGGGACAAAGGAAAAGTATTGTTAAGGGTCAGGCCACCAGGGTGGCCCGTATCACTTCACATTTGGAAGATCTGAGCCCTGAACCAGAGAAGGTCACTAGTATGTTTCAAGATAGAGGATACCCCAAGTATTTAGTGAAAGAAATTTAGAATGACGTATATGTTAAATGGGGTGTTTTTTATAAACCACTTCTGGGGGTGGGTTTTACTAAAAGTGTGAACCATTCTGGGGATGGTCATCAGAACAGAAAGTTTGAAAAAACTTGTGTATTGCAGTACAAAAGTAATACTAATAATATAAAAAAAGCGATAGAATCCAACTGGAATATTTTTAGAACTAATAGGGAAATTTTTAACAAAGTGGGAGAGAAACCTTTGTTTACTAACAAAATGGGTCTAAACCTGAAAAAAAATATTTGAAATGAAAATAGATAGGACTGATGTGGTAGGTTTAGGCACTAGACCATGTGAGATGTGTGCACAATGTCCATATATTATTAAACAGGGTAACATGGTTTTGAGTAATAATCTGACAAGTAGAGTTACATTCAAGAAGGGAAATTGCAATACCAGTGGATTAGTATACTTGGCAGTATGCATGTCATAGGTTCATAGGTTCATACTAGGCTATCTGCCCTTGGGCATTTATAAGCCTAGCCAGAGTGTGTATGGCTTTCGCCACCAATTTTAAATTAATTTTGCTATGCCCTTTTTCGAGGTTAGTATACTGTGCCTCTGTCTAACAGTGACACAGAAGTGATACCTGGGGTAAACCTACAATCTCCCATCCACTCATCAAGATTCCTCTTGAAGAGAGTCAATGAGGGACTCTGCCTAACCTGGACTGGGATTTTATTCCAGAGTGAAGGGAGCCTCTGGGTTATGAATCTGTCCCTCCAGCATGTCCTATTTATTTCAGTGCTGAGGTTTAAGTCCCTCGAGCGCGTAGTTCGATGGGATTTGGATTTTCTGAGGTGCAGCATGTCCATTAATTCCAGGTTGGACATGGCTTTATACGTCAGGCACAGATCGCCTCTGAGCAGGCGGTATGCCACTGAGGAGAGCTGGAGTTTCTTTAACCGGGCAGCATATGGCATCTGTTTGAGCCCCTTGATCCTCTTGGTGAGGTACTTTTGGGGTCTTTCCAGTTGCTGCAGGTGTCTGGTAAGGTACATCCCAAAAGGGGCATTGTACTCAATTATGGGCCTGATGAGGGATGAGTAAAGAGGCATGATGACCTCCCCTGATCTAGATGTGAATCCCTTCATGATTAGGTGGGCTATATAAAATGTTTTTCTAACCACTTTGGCCACGTGGTTGTCAAATGAGAGATTGCTATCAACTTGGGTCCCCAGGTCCCTAATTACTTCTTCTGTACTTAATGAATTACCACCTATGTGGTAATTTGTGGGCACTTTGTTTTGCCAAAGGGGATGACTATACACTTTTGGCGTTTAGCTTGAGGCCATGGCTCTGGCACCAGTTGTCTGTTTCTATGAGGCCCTTTTGGAAGATGCTTGTGTTGGCTGGAGAGTCTATTATGGCCCAGTTTGCAGTCATCTGTGAACTTGGTCAGCCACAGTCCTTCCATGTTGGCCTGTACCTCTGAGAAATATATACCGAACAAGAGAGGTCCCAAGACTGAGCCTTGTGGGACGCCACTTGTAACTGGTTTGGAGTCTGACATGGCTCCAGCTATTCTAACCATGTGGGTTCTGTCCTTGAGCCAGTTTGCAACCCATCTAGTGACATAGGGGTTTATATTTAAGCTGGTGAGCTTATCTATAATGCCTGAGTGGGGTATTGTATCGAAGGCTTTTGTGAGGTCCAGGTAGGCTGTGTGGACCACCTTCCCCTTGTCAATGGCCTTGGTGACTGTTTCAAAGAAATTGACCGGGTTTAAGAGGCAGGATCTGCCCTTAACAAAGCCGAACTGGGTAGGATCCAGTGTCTGTAGGTCCCCAATATCTTTATTTATAAGGTCCATGATGATCCTTTCCATAGCTTTGCAGACCAAGCTAGTGAGACTTATGGGGCGATAGTTTCCAGGATCCGTTGAGGCACCACCTTTGTGGAGAGGGACCACTGTTGCTGTACGCCACTCTTTGGGTACATATCCTGTAGTAAGGCTGAGATTGAACAGTAGTTTTAGGTTTGGGTTTACTTTTCTTGGAGTTCATGTAGGATGCAGCCCGGGACACCGTCTGGTCCCATTGATGCTGTGTTTCTTGCTTTGGAGAGGGCAGCTATTACCTGAGCATCTGAGATGTCAGGGGGGCAGCACTCTGCTGGGATAGATATTAGCCCTTTTGGTGGGGAGGGGGGGGGTTTGTGCTGAACCTGTCAGCTAGGATGTTGGCAATGTCTGTGGGTTTGGTGTATTTTTTGTCATTTTGGACTAATTCTGAGCATATCTGGGAATTCCCACCCAGGTTCCTAACATAACTAAAGAAAGCCTTGTGATTATCCTTAGTGTCCTGTGCAATTTTTCTCTCAAAGCTGGCCTTAGACGATTTTATGAGTGCCCGTAGTTTTTTGCTAATACTGATCAGAGATGCCTTCCCTTTTTGGGATTTTGCTTTGTCATGTAGTAGCTTCCTCCTTCTATTGTATAGTTTGTTTATGGCTGGGGTCCACCAGACAAGGCGTCTGCCTTTGGAGGATTGGGTCTTGGTTTTATTTGGGATTGCATGATCCATGCATTCCTGAAGGTGTTCATAGAATGCGTTTATAAAGGATTTTGTGGTCTGTGCCGTATTATCCACAGGCCCGGCGGCTTTGAAGGATTCCACCTCGGTTTTGAGGAGTGTGAAATTTGCTATAGAGAAGTTTTTCACTGTGGTTTTCTGGGCATGGGGTGGGGTTGGGATGTGAATATCCAGTGAGATTAGATTATGGTCTGATCTTACCAGTGAGGGATAAACTTCTGGTCTGGAGCATAGAGTCCCCATGTTGGTGATGATCAGGTCCAGTATGTTTTCCCCTCTTGTGGGAGTGGTAACAAGTTGTTCCATAGCATTTGAGTTTATAAATTCTAGGAACCTTTGGGCTAGGGTGTTGGAGCTAGAGTAATGCTCCCAGTCTATGGTTGGGTAGTTGAAGTCACCCAATATAATGGTGTTTGGAGAGACCTTCATATTTTCCAGTGTTCTCAGGAAGGCCGAGTGAGGTTCCTGGGTTTGGGAGGGTGGTCTGTAGCAGGCTATAAACTGGAAGGCAGTTTTACCCACTGTTAGTTGCACATGAATAGTCTCTGATGCTTCGTGCTGTGCCACCAACCTGGAGGTGTGGGTATCTTTGACGAATATTGATACTCCCTCCTTTTGTGGTTCGGTCCAAGTTTTGGGGCGAAAAGCATGGTATGAGGTATAACCTGGTAGTGCTGGGGTGCTCTCGAGAGCCTTGAACCAGGTTTCTGTTACTGCACAGATATCAATGTTCTCCATGCTAAGGAGAGTTTCGAAAAGTGCATCTTGAGGTTTAGACTTCTGGCGTTGAGTAGCATTACTCTTAGTTTCTTATCCCTTGTGATACCTATAGAGGTGGGTTTGTCTTTTGAGCCTTGCCTAAAAAAGGCACTATGGGGATAGCAAGAGCCTTTGCCAATATCTGAAAGCCCAGGGGTGACAGGTGCAAGCCGTCCCTAGCGAAGCATCGTGGCTTGTCGAGCATGTCATCCCAGGCTGACAGGCATTGGATCCCCTTTGAATGACACCAATACTTAAGCCAGTTGTTGAAATTGATAATCTTGTCTTCATACTGTGGCATCATTCTTGGTGAGGGTAAGATGCTTCTCAAGGTCAGGGTCATACCAGCCTGGGCTACATGCTCAGAGAGCTTCTCTATGTCTCTTTTCATGTAGTCCAGGGAGGTACGTCTCAGGTCATTCACACAAGCATGGACAATTACTGAGTCATATTTGTACTTGCCCGATAGGCAGCTCACTGTGACCTTCTCCTTGTTCAGCCTGGTGAGCAGGACGTCAGTGTGCCTGATGATAGAGTCACCTATTACAAGTGTATCAGGTGTGTTGTTTAGCCTTAAGGGCTGTGACTGTTCGGCACACTGGCTTTGTGAGCTATGTGTTGCACGTGTTTTGTTTTGGGTTAGCGGCTGCTTGGGTGTCTGCTTTGGAGGTCTCTGCTGCTTAGGCAGATTGTTATTTAGAGCCTCCAAGTATGTTTTTGTGTGTTTATGTGTTTGGTTTGCTGTTGTGGTAGGTCTATGTGAGACTGGAATTGTAGTGAGTGTGGTTTCCTTCTCCTCCTGACTGGTTATGCCAGTACTGAGTTGAGAGAGCTTAGCCTCCAGTTTGGCTATATGGTTGCATCTCTCACATGTGTTGGAATTTGTTGGGAGGAGGAGAGGGTTGTCTGTGTACATTAGGCAGTTGTAACATTGCCTCAAGATTCCCAGGTTCACCAGCTGGACCGGAGAGGAGATTGACAACTGACCTTTGGACATGCTAGAATAGTATTGGGAATTCCTTTATAATTGAAAAAAGGGCCAATGGGGAACAAGTTACTCAAGGGGAGTTTGTGAGGGTGTAGTGCTTTTAATTTTTAGTGCTGACTTATATAATTGCTTTAGTGAGCAAGTGCTAGGCTTTAGCGTAGGAATAGGGTGTTTATTATGAGAACTAGATCAGTTCCAAGGCTCAAACCCAAATAAGTGGCGCTGCTCGATGCCGCGCTATGCACAAAATCACGCAAAGCCGCGCTACAGCGGGTTTTATACAGTACTTGTGGGTAAAACAGAATGTATGTTAAAAAACAGAGTGCATGAACATAATAATGATATAAAAAATTACAAATTACCCAGTGCTTTATACAAGCATTCCCTTACTTGTTCAGGGTTTGTAAAATTTATGTTTGGAATATTGGACATTGTTAAAATGAACCCAAGGGGTGGAGATTGGAAGAATTTATTAAAGAAAAGAGAAACTTAATGGCAGTTTAGGCTAGCTGCAATGTTTCCACCCGGTCTGAATGAGACTGTTTCTATTGTTCCCATGTTGTTGGAAAGGGCAAACAGATTTTAGTAGTAAACACCAGAAAAGCCAAAAAAACACAAACTGGATAAAAAAGCTAGGAAATCACTCCACTGGTCACCCACAAATAAAAAATAAAGTATGTTTTATTAAGCGCTTTTCAAGTCCATACACTCTGGTTGTAAGGTGCTGTCATTTGGACAGATTGGGTCAGGATAAATTATTTTTTAATATTTTAATTTTCATCAGAATGAAGACATTAAAAATAAAAATATACATGAAATAAATAATGTTGATTATGAATTTTAGGCTAAATATTTTAGTAAGAGTATATGTATGGCATTACTTGTAAAATATTGAGCTAAATGTTATAGTTAATAATATGTGGATGTTATAGGGAAGGGTGTCTTTAAATGGAGGTGTGTGTTAAGTGTCACATGATTGATGACTTTTTTATTTAAACTTTGCATTTGTACATGTCTGTTATATGAAGAAGTCTCCCTATAAAGAGAGATGAAAAACGCTTAATAAAACAGACTTTATTTTTTACTTGTGGGTGACCAGTGGAGTGATTTCCTAGCTTTTTTATCCAGATTTTAGTAGTATGTATATATAATTTTAAACATGGATATATATATATATATATATATATATATAATATTTATGCAATGTGAATTGTGTTACATTCCTATTATAGGTAGGTTTATACTATACGCGTATGGAGTTTTAGCAAGGTGTATTGTATTTAATACTTCAAGTTATGGCTCCTTTAATGTTATGCAAAAATTTCTTGGATTAATGAGATTTAATTATGATGTCATTAATTGAAAGTATTTAAATGGGTCATTTCATGTGGGAAGTTGTATTCTGATGAAGTCTCTTACAGGAGATGAAAGTACTTAATAACAATACATTACTGGATTTTTATTTATTTCCTGAGTGCATTTTCTAGTTATTTTAGTGACATTTGCTTAATAAATGCAATTTAATGATGAGAATTACGCCAGTGTGACATAATGTTAAAAAGTTCTTTCCAAGGTGGCATATTGGTGGACTGGCACTTCTCCTAAATGATATGGCATCTGTGTAATCTATATAAAGCTTAAATGTTTAAAATAATAGCAAGAAAAGTCATCCAACAGACTTCACATGTGACTGAGACTTTCTCAGCACAAGATGTGATGGGCAAACAGCCATCTGTGGTTGCAGTAACATGCAGACACACAACAGCCATGAAAACTCTGTCTCTGCCCTGAAATGCACTGAAGGCTCCTGAGTTGCTCAGTAGTCATTAGTTATAGATAATTAAAAAATTAAGAACATGGAATTAGAGAGTAATGCATTATCCATTATATGATTTGTTCATCTTTCACTCACTGGCCCTTCAGCAATTCTCTTTTATATACAGGAACCCTGAAATGTAGTCTAAATATTAACATTCTATAAGTTATCTAAGCTGAGTGATTACATTTTTGAAAGGATACTCCTTTGTATATAGCCGAGTTATTCATTTAATAAACTAGACCCTGCCTATTTGATTTTTTTTAATTTATCTTATCAATCATGTTTAAATCGTATGCCTACAGAAAAGCCAAGTCCACCCCTTCTGAATGTGGGGATTTCCTCTGCGGTCTTGAAAAAAATAAATCCTGATATACAACATATACTAAAAATGTTTAACGCTAACTGTACCTACTCCACTGATTTATAGAATGAAATCATATTCAGAATCCTCAAGCTTGTCAAATTCAGTTTGCTGTTTAGCATATTCAGCTTAAGATAAATAACACTTAGTTTTTAACAATCAGTTTCAAATGCCTTAAGAAAACAAGGGAAATTAAGTTTTCTTTGTTTTACAGCAAATTAAATTAATCTTGCATTGCAGGGGTGTAATGAACTGATACTGATTACTGCACTTAATGTTTGTGCAAATGTTTTCTTTATAGTTTTGGTGTAGTAATCTGCTGACAGCCTGCAAAAACATTGGAAAAAAGCCCTCAGATAAAATAAATAAAATCATGATTTACTAAAAAACATTACCACATTCAATTTATTATAAGGAGTTGCAGATGTTTACACAGCAAATACTTTACAGAAGACCATTTTAAAATGGTTGAACTGCTTATTTTAGCTAATTAATTGTTTAGTGTAATGCTCTATTGCCACTGTGTTTTCAACACAATCCTATAAATAGCATAAACCCAGCAAATTTTGCATGAAAACCAATATAACGGTATTTCTCAGAATTGGCCTCCTAAACCAGGCATTGTGGGTTCCAGGTCCCATCTGGGGTGACATAATATTGATAGAAGTAGAGCTTTATTACAGTTAGTTGTCAGCATAATGGTTAGGGTGTTTACTTTACAGACACAGAGTGTGAGGTGTGATTCTCACATTAAATAACTGGCTAGGCCCAAAGGGCAGTTAGCCTAATATAAACTATGTAGCATTAGTGGTATAGTGGTAAGCATAGCTATCTTCCAATCAGCTGACCCGGATTTGATTCCCAGCCAGTGCAAGAAGTCTGTACATTTAAAAACTCATCTCAATTCTGCTGCCAAGAAACAAAGATGCTGTGCTTATTTTTAGCTTCTTTGCCCCTCCCCCCACTGATGGAACAGACACGTATGCTGAGTTATACGCCAATGCATAATACAAGCACCTGTACAATTGTATTGAATCTGCCATACCTGATAGAACCAAAGCAAGATTTTCAAGGAAAGACAAACCTGCCTGGTGGACAACTGCAATTAATGGGCTATATAAGAGGAGAAAGAAATTGCTGTCTAAGAGTAGGAAAGAACAGCCTCAAAACTGAAAACACTCCCTCCTCAACTTAAACAAGCAAATAAGTCTCCTAGTGAAGTCTTCCAAAGCTAACTACGAATCCAAATGAGCTTACCTAACTAAGGATAACCACAAGGGATTCTTTACATCTGTAACCTCAAAGGTAAGGCCCAGACTTGTGCTGAACTCTTAGTTAATGCTACTACATATATATAGAACCTGTGGATATAGCAAACTTGCTGGCTGACAGGTTAAGTGAAAACTTTACTCCCCTGTAACTCCGAGGAGCAGATCTTAAATGCCCTCTGCAAGGCAAAAACACAGCCTCTATGGGACCAAACAATATCACGGGCTGTGTTCTACATGAGTTAAAACAGGAATTAGCATCACCATTGAGCAGGCTTTTTAATCACAGCCTAAGCAGCAGCTTCATTCCAGTGGAATGGAAAACAGCTACTGTCATCCCTTTGCACAAAGGGAATGCATCCATGGATCCTGGGAACTATAGACCCATTAGCCTGGCTAGCCTTATCTGCAAGGCCATGGAACAAATAATCATATACCTTATTAACAAAGATATAGGAAATTTCCAAATGCACGACCTCACCCAGTTGGGGATTGTCAAAGGGAGATCATGCCTGTTAAACTTGGTGGACTTCTTTGAGACAGTCACCAAAGCTCTAGACAAGGGCAAATCTGTGCATATGGCCTACCTAGATTTAGCCAAGGCCTTTGACACAATCTCCCACTTAGGCATCATTGAGAAACTCACTCAGCTGGGTATCAGTCCATATATTGTCAGGTGTGCTGCAAATTGGCTCACTGACAGAACTCATACGGTCAAAATAGGGGACTCCACCTCCTCCAGCAGACCCATAATCAATGGTGTTCCACAGGGATCGGTTCTGAGGCTGCTACTGTTTAGAATCTACTTCTTTAAAGTACAGGCTAAAACTAAGAGACTGTGGCTGACAAAGTTTGCGGATGATTGCAAACTGGGAGCGATCATTGAAACCTCTAGCTATGTCAACATCCTGCAAGAAGGTGATTGGTGCCAAAGTCATGGTCTTAAACTTAATTAAAAAAAAATGTATTAGCATCCGCTTCAGCAAGGGTTATGTTCCTGCAAACTACCACATCAATAGCAATACCTTAAGCACACAGTAAGTGGCGAGAGATCTGGGCAAACAGGTTGACAGAGCCTTAACTTTGATCACCATGTCTCCACAGAGGTAAGAAGGGTATTTTATATTACTCATCTCATAAGTAAGAGCACTGCCTCCAGAAAAAATAGGTTATACCTCCCCTGTACTCTTCTCTCATCAGGCCAATAATAGAGTACAACACTCCCTTTGGTATCATCCTTTCCAAATACCTGCAGCAATAGAAGAGAGCACAACGGTTCCTTACAATGAATATTCAGGGTCTTCAAGATCTGTGTTATGCAGACAGACTGAAATCATTGTCACTTTGTCATACAGATTGCTCAGAGGCAACCTGTGCCTTACATATAGAGCAATCTCTGACCCAGCTTTAATGGAAATGTTGCACATTCGCAAGTCAAATGGCACACAGGTCTCTCGCTCAAAGGACCTTAAACTGGTATGTGACATCAACAGAACTTACTGGAGAGACAGATTTGTCTCACAGTGGTTACCCCGCTTTTGGAACAGACTTCCTACTCATGTTAAACAAAGCCCCTCATTGGCCCTACTTAAGTGCAATTTGGACAATTGGATGGGTAACGGTATGGACAATTGGATGGGTGACTGGAAATTCATCCCGGGGGTTCCACCTCTGTCCCTCTTGAACAGGTCAACAGGTGCTGATTTTAGTGTCTGCTTGAACCAGACAGCCTAAGGAACATGGGTTGAACTTGGCTATGCTTGTAAGGGCCCTGGGGCCATTAGCCTAGTAACCTCCTATAATCTCATGTTTCTATGAATTACACTATTGCACTAGCTGATGACAAAGGTTAAAAAATGTGGAAGCACTTGCCTGTGTAAAACTAAGCATTATTGCAAATTGATAGTTCAACAAAATACTTTAAGAAGCTGTGGCAGAAGAAATTTTGCAGAATGAATACACAAGCAACATTAGTTGCTGAGAGGATGGTGAGAATATGTCCCTGTTATTGGGTATCACTCTTTGAAAGGAGATCTATGGCTTTTTAATAGCTGGTATTGCCCAGCAAAGACTATCTTTAACCCCAAAGACAGATGTTATTAGCTTCTTGACCTCAGTAGCGTATATCTCAAAAAATGACATCTCTTGGGGAAATAAAGATGAGCAATTGTAGATTTCAATTCTAGGTTTGCAGTCCTAGGTACAGTTGAGGAGTCTAGCCCAGATTCCCTGTTGTACCTAATCACTGTCAACTTGCTTAAGGTCACACAGTAAGCAAATAAGGCCTATGGGAATCAAAACCTGTACCAAAAGAACTACAGCTCATGATTTTAACCTTCTGCAGCAACTTCCAGATATGGCTGTTATATTGACTGGCATGGAGGGAAGCGGTCCGGCGATGGTCAGTATCAAGGCTAAGAGGTTCAGCTTACCTAGCATTTACCATGGCATCTTCATTTGCCTTGTACTATCAGATGAGTGCTCCAAGGGATATCAGACACAAAGAGATGTGGGCACACATATTTCATACCCTATACATTAACACTATGAATGAAAACTTTACAGATAAAGTGCACTTATTATGAAATGTGTCAGCAGACCTGCTGTTTGCATAACCTTGGAATGCTTACTGTGCTAATTAAATAGGCTAGCTTTTTTAAAAAAAGTAGAATGTTAAAAGGGTTAATTTATGTAAAATAGTCTTTGCCTACCTTATGCATGAAAGTAACAATTTCAATGGACTGCTAGGCACATGCAAGCAGTGTTATGTTTGCTCTCTTTGGTATATTTTTTAAATACTGATTTGCACATGCATCAAAAAAGTACTTAAGCACCAAGTGGTGCTCTGAACACAGAACATACAAAATTATGCTGAATAGCAGTTTCTCCTAAGCAAGGCCTTGTAGCTGCAAATATAATTCCAGTCTAAGTGGTGCTGAGTAATGTGCTGGATGACCACTACTTCAACGGTCAGTGTAGTCACACTGATCTACTCACAGGATGAAAATTAAAGCAGTCTTGCTGCCCTAATAAAGGTTGCACAACCACAGAAAAAAAAGAGAAAACATCTTACACCGAATCACTGTTGTCCATATTTAAATTTCTCTTGTGGTTGTGTTACCATGGAGGTAGTGTATTTAATTAAGGATGGTGTGGGTTCAGGGGGATACCTGCCCCTTCAAAAACACATTTTGTCCTGTTTCTGATAGAATAGATAAAATGTGCTGTCAACCAAATGTGTTGCCAACCAAATGAACCTGGGATAAAATGAATCAGGGATAAAATTTTGTCAGTATAATGTGTTTAGATAAAATATGAACTTGATAAACCTATGCAGATGTGTGTGTGTGTGTGTGTGTGTGTGTGTGTGTGTGTGTGTGTGTGTGTGTGTGTGTGTGTGTGTGTGTGTGTATCAGTAAAACATATACAGAACTGCTATGACCTCTACACTTTCTGCAACATATTTCATTCCTGTTCCGTTTCTCCTCCTGCACTGCCTTTGAGCTCATATACTTGAGTACAGATAGATTGCAGTTTGTCTTTCCCATACCTCCTCCTCCTTTCCTTCCTTAACTTCCAAGACATAAGGTAAGGCCTACGCCATATTTTCAGGCATCAATCCTTTTGCAAACGTCCTCCCACTTGTTATCCTTCAGTCTTACCCTCCATACTTTCCCCTGCTACCTCCATGGTCCTCTCAAGCTGCCTGTTTTTTCTCTGTGAGATACAGATAAATCATATCTCCCTTTTTGAACTCAAATCCATGTCCTCTGTTTTACCACTCAAATGCCTTTCCAGCCCATTACCCTCATTCCATTCTCTTCTTCCATACACCTTGAACTGCATATCTATCTATACCTCTGTCTCTCTCTCTGTCTACATATATATATATATATATATATATATATATATATATATATATATATATATATAATTTTTTATTAATGGTTTTGATGATTTGGTTGACCTGCACGTCAAATTTGAGCTGGTTATCTACAACTACCCCTAGGAGTTTAGTATGAGCATCGGGGGAAATAATGGTGCTGTTGTTGGATTTTATAGTAAAGGAGAGTTGGGTGGATCTGTAGATGGGGGAGAACAGTAGTAGCTTAGTTTTGTTAGGGTTCAGAATCAAGTGATGGTTAGAGAGCAAATTCTCTACTGAACTGAATGTTTTCTGGGTTAAGTTCACCAAGTCTGATGGGGAGGAGGCTGAGCAGATCAGAGTAGAGTCATCAGTGTACTGGATACATGTCACGTCTGGGATGATGGTACAGAGTTCATTAATAAAGATGGAGAATAGGAGGGGACCTAAAATAGAGCCCTGGGTAACTCCTAGGGTGACAGGTAGCTGAGGGGATAGTTTGTTCTGCCACAGGACAGCTTGACATCTACCACTGAACTAGGAACCGAACCACTGAATAGCTTGGTTATCCAGTGATATGGTTTTCAGCGTATGGATGAGTTGTTGGTGGTTAATCATATCAAATGCCTTGGACAGGTCGAGAAAGAGGGCTGAGGATAATGTATTGTTATTTTGGTTGAGGTTTATGGTGTTAGAGAAAGAAGGAGAGCAGAGGTAGTACTGTGAAATGGTCTAAAGCCATGTTGAGAGTTCACCAATAGATTGTTCTGGATGAGATAGTGTAAAAGTTGTTTATGGATGCACTTCTCCATTATTTTGGCCAGAGGGGAGAGAATGGCAATTGGTCTGTAATTTAATAATTCAGTGGAGCTGCCCCCTTTATGGAGTGGTATAACATGAGATGTTTTCCAGATGGAGGGGATGGAGTTTTCTGTAAGCGTTCTGTTGATCAGTATGGAGACTGGGTATGCTATTGCGTCTGTGTGTGACTTTTTGTAGGTATTCTGCATGGAGGTGATCTGCAGCTAGGGTGGTGGGTTTTAATTTGTTAATAAGGGATCTGACAAGTGAGGTAGGTGCTGGTTGGAAGCTAAAGGAGAGGTGAGTAGATGGTAATTCTGTAAGGGAGTTAGAGCAAGTGGGGATTAATTGACTGGCAAGGTTTTGTATGGTCTCAGTGAAGAAACTATTAAAGGTGTTAGCGATGTCTTTTGGGGGGTTTTGGGAGCTGGGGTAGTGATTTGACCTGGTTGAAGAAGTCTGTTGAGACCCTCCCAGAACTTTTGAGGCTTGTTTTGATGTTTTTGTTGAAGATTGTGGTAGTATTTTTTTTTGACTAGTCGAATGGATTTTTTGAGTCATTCCTAAGCTGACAATATTTCTGCAGGTCTAGAGGAGATTTAGTTGTACGCCAGGTGGTCCAGGCTATATTTCTAAGTTTGATTGTTGTTCTGGTATCTTTTGTAAGCCATGGTGCAATTTTTGTTTTAGTTCTAATACTACGAGCAGGGGCATGAGAGTCAAGGATGGTGAGGAATTTGGTGTTAAAGTATACAATGGCATCCACAAGTGGCAGTTGCTTTAGGGTTGTCCAATTGCATAATTTAAGTTCATTTTGGAAGTTGGTAAGGTTGAAGTTCTTATTGTTTCTAGTTGTTTTGTAAGTGGGCTGGTGAGGGTTGTCAGCTTTGTGCTTAATAATGAAGGTTGGTGAGTGATCACTTATGTCATCAGGGAGTGTCTCAGATTTGTACATATGGAGAATCCTATTGATAAGTATCCAGGCAAGGATACTTTCTTTTTTGGAGGGTTTACTAATTCTAGTGGGAGCGGTTATTATTTGTGTGAACCCATATAGACTTATGTGGGTGGTTGGGGTTACTGTGGAGCAGGTTGTCCAATCTATATTGAAGTCCTCAAGAATGATAGATTCTTGAGGATAGGTATTGGATAACCAGTGGAGTATATTTTCTAGGGTGTTAGTATTATTGCCTGGGGGAATGTAGATACAAGCTATGTTTATGCTTTTGTTGTTTTAATTTGGAATTTGGTAATAATAACTTCTGCATTATTAAATAGGGGTGGTTGTACAGAGTCTTTGGTGACATATAATAATATTTTTATAAAGTATGGCTACCCCTCCTTCCTTCCTACTAGTCCAGTCTATTCTAAGTATATTGTACCCAGGTGGAAGTATCTTATTATCCGCTGTTGTTGGTTTAAGCCAAGTTTCTGTGAGACCTATTATGTCAGGTGTATGTACTGCTATGAGGGTATGCAGGTTTTGGACTTTGTGTTATTTATGCTTCTAATATTTAAGTGGAGGACAAGAAGTGAACCAGCAGGCCTATTAAGAGGTTGTTTGGCAGTGAGATAGTTACTGTAGTTGGAGTTACTAGATGAAGATGGACCTGGGTTTGGGTGGATGTCACCATCCACTGTAAGTACGTAGTGTAGGCTGATGATGAGTTTTGAGAGTTTATTTATTAGTTTTAGATAGTGTTTAGTCCTGGAGTTGTTATTTTTTAATTTAATGGGATGATAGGTTATAGGGTGTAGGGGAATGGAGGTAGGAGAAATGAATAAATGGTTTGTAGTATTAGTAGTCACAGCTGAGGTGGTTTGACTTTTAGGGTAATAGAATCCTAGGTAGTATTGGTTTTCATAGGCAGTGAGGAGGTATGGAACAAGCATCAGAGTTAATAGTGAAGATATTAGCAAGTGTTTTGGTGGTAGGGATTGAAGTAGATGTACCATTTTAGAGCAGATATATTGGGAAGGCTGTATAAGGAGAGTGGGAGGAGTGGTATAGAGAAGGGGAACCCTATTGTGATGTGAGACTGGATGGTTGGATAGATAGTAAAGAAGATGTTGCTACAGTAGTATAAATGTAGCCATACTGGGGGTGGGTAGAAATAGGGGGTGGGGTGGGGAGTGGAGTCGGGCTTAACCAGACCACAACATTTTACAGGAGCCTGCAAATACACCGTGAGTACTTTTAACCAATGTAAGTCACTTGCTGGTATTCGCAATACTTTCTATAGGATATTTTGCTGCTTTAGGTTAGAATATAGGCCAAATTAGTTGGGAGAAAAAGGTTTTAAAAGTGGGAGTTAGGTTTTGACTTGAGGTATTATAGTGGCAAGCCAACCGTGCTATAGACCCAATGTGGTTGCGGTTTTCTAACATATACAGCATTACACAGATAGAAAATTAAAAGATAATAACCTTTTTTTTTAATAAAAACAATTAGGTTGCCCGTTAAGCCACAGTAATCATGGTGTTCTTCCTTTCAGGGTGGGAGATGTAAGATAGAGACAGGGACAGAACCTAGTAAGGGATCTAGTAGTTAGTACAGTGTCCCACTGTGAATCTTCTACGAATAGCACAGAAGTAAATGCATTCAATTGCCAGTACCAGACAGAGAATATCACTGTTGACCTAGCCAAATAATCTCAGTAGTATACATATTGGCAGCGTCTAGTCTTTAACATAGCAGTAGCAAACATGTTTTGTATGAAGATATATTCATGACTACACAAATAAACACCGCTAAAATAGAAATACTATACAGTTTAAAAAATTACAGGTACCAGCAATCACTATAATATTGCCTAGTCTTAACCTCATATAAGTAGTGCATAGGTAGTTATTGCAAATTACAATACAGTCCACCATGTAGAAAACCACCTGCATTTAAGTTAATATTCCTTAGTATAACATTTTTCAGGTTAAGCTAAAAACAGCACAGTTTCTAGCGATTACTGTTGCAAGAGTTTACACAAAGAAAATAAGCTTATAACAGCTGTCGTTACATACAAAGCTGAAATTCAGCCGACTGGGTCTAGTAGGATGTTTGAAAATGCCGGCTTCAGTGGGGAAATTAGTAACCTCGCTTCTGTAGCTACAGGGGTGGGAATCAAGTAGCTGATATGCTGGGCAGCAAGATGTATGTTTAACCAGACCACAAGATTTTCCAGGAGCCTGTGAATCACCATTATACCTTTCTCTCACTTCCTATCCCTTACCCACATGTATACTACATGTATACTACATCTAAAACCTTACTTCATATCTTGCTACCTTTCTCCCTTTTCCTCCTGTATCAACTTACCCAACTCCCCAATTTCTCATGCTCCCCTCCCTCTCACACTACCTCCACCCACTCTATGAATGAACCCCTCTATACACTGCTCATTTCTCCTTATATCTACCATTATGACTACTTATTCCACAGAAAGATTATTAACACTCCAAATGCTCACCCCACCCCCTTCAACCCTCCTCATACATCCTCCACTCCTCTCCATACCATAAACACTTTGAACTCTAAAAGACTATTATCCCTATTTTTGGATCTACTGTCAGTCCTCCTCTCTGAGGACATTCACCCCAATCCAGGACCCACTGCCAACAACACCACTAACTCCATCTCACCCCCATCACAAACTGCCAACAAGTCCCTCCTCTTAGCAACCCTCAATGCTCAAAGCCTCTGTAACAAACTTCCCAACCTTCATGCTTGGCTCTCCCATAATCACCCTGACATCCTATGCATTTCCAAAACTTGGCTAAAGCCTCATCTAAATGACACTGAAATAATCCCGCCAACTACAAACTTATTAGGCACAACAGAACCATGAAGAAAAGTAGTGGGTAGCCATTCTCTTCTTCTCCTAGCTAACTTTAACACCCTATAAAACCCCACACCTAAATTCTAACTTCAACACCCTATAAAACCCCACACCTAAATTCTAACTTTAACACCCTATAAAACCCCACACCTAAATTCTCCATAGCTGAAAGGACCATCGCTCTACTAAAGATTAATAACTATAAAAGTATAGTCATAGCTGCGCTTTACATACCACCAGGAAACAATATCCCCATTCTGGAAGATATACTTTCCTGGTTCTCGTCCACCATTTCTAATGATACAGTCATCCTAGGGGATGTTAACATCAACTGGTCTTCTATTCACTCTAGCACTACTTCCCATAACTTAAACCTGTATGGTTCTCTCAATTAATCAACTCTCCTACCCGACCCAATAAAGACACCTCCTCTGGTACTATTCTAGACTAGATATTAGTCTCCCACCCCAACAAAATCTCTGATAGTGGTATCTTGCCCGACTCCCTCAGTGACCAGCTTCCTGCCTTTGCAATCCGCTCTCCATCCCCCCCTACACTTACTGCACAATTATATTACAACACACACCCTCAGTAACTTTAATCCTAAGTCCTTCTCTGATACCTGAAAACTAATAAATTGGAGCCCTTTGAAAACTCTTCCCCTTGATGATACTGTCAACTACTTAATTCTGTATTCACCAACATACTAAATACCTTTGCACCTCCCAGAACTAAAACAGGAAAATCCAAAATTGCCCCATGGCTCTCCAAACACCATCACTCTTATGCACTCATGTCACAAACTCTGGAAACTCCACCAAAAAACTCAAAACCCCACATTCTCTTAATCAATATAAACAATTGCGCAACACTGTAAAACAGCATATTCGCTCTGATCATAGATCTTACTATTCAAAACTCCAGAACAACTGTAACTCTAATCTTAAAAAAATTCTGGAGTAGTATCACTGCCCTCTTCAAACCTAGCAGAAAAGAAAACCTCTGTCCTGACCCCCTCTGCTTCTGATCATACCATAGCCACTAACTTTAACTTCTTCTTTATTGACTTTATAGCCAAACTTACCACATCTTTCCCTGTTAGCTCACTAACCTCTTCTGCCCCACTCTCCACCAGTCCCTCTTCCCCTGCCAACAATTCCACCCTCTCCCTTCCACTTCTTCCCCTCTCTTAACCAACCCCTCTTTCTCTGGCAATAATCATACCTTCCACCCTCGTTTCTCTCTCAAACCAATCCTTGTCAACACTGTTAAAAAACTTCTCAGTAAATTAAAACCTTGCTCAAATGCCCCAGATAACCTTCCATCAAACTTTCTAAAATTAGCTGCTGACAGCATAGCCTACCTCATCTGCATTCGTATCAACCACTCCATCCTGGAATCCTGTGTACCCCTCCTTTGGAAAAAGACATTCATCATCCACTTACATAAGGAGGCAACAACAATGACTTCCCTAACTTCCACTCCATAGCCATAATCTCCCCTACCTCATAAATACTTGAAAAATGTATTCACCAACTACTTTCCTTCCTCCTAGACAATAACCTCCTGTCCCCTACACAACATGGTTTCAGACCCCACCATAGTACTTCTTCAGCCCTCTTATCCTTCCTTGACATAATCAACCATGCCCGAGACTCTGGTAATATTGTATCCTCGTTGTTATTAGATTTATCAAAAGCCTTCGATACCACTTCCCATAACATATTACTGTCAAAGTTCTCACACCTCCACCTCTCTCCCACAACTATAAATTGGTTTTCCAGCTATCTTTCAAACAGGCAACAGTCCATTAAATGGAACAACTGCACCTCTTCTTTCCTTGATACCCTCACAGGAGTGCCCCAAACGTTTATCTTAGGCCCTTTACTATTTAATATCGTCATTAACGGCTTCCATCATTGCGTGCCTAATGCTAAACTTGTCCAATTCGCAGATGACTCTACTATCATCTGCTCAGCTGATTCTCTCCCCAGACTTATGCAACTAACACAGGTTGCCTTTAGTTGCAATGAGATCTGGATGATAAATAACCATTTAACCATTAATGGAACTAAAACTAAACTCATGATTTTTCCCCTACTAAGAACTACACAATAGACAAAAACTCTTTCATTATAAAACGCCAAAATATGACCCTCATTAAACTAGTCCCTCACACCAAGCTTCTTGGAGTCTTTATTGATGAACATCTAAAATTTGACATACACATTCAAGCCACCATCAAGAAAACCCACCAGAATCTAGGTATGCTTTACCGCCATAACCGCTACCTAACCTCCTCAAATAGGCTTACCCTCTCTACCACTTACCTCCTCCCCTCCCTCCTATATGGGCCTTCAATTCTCATCAACCTTCAAAGTACCCTCAAAGCTAAGCTGGCTTCCTGTTATAATAAAATCTCCAAGTTTGCTACAAACTCCAAATCTTCCTTTCACCACTGCATCTCCTTACATTCATTGAATTGATTAGAGCTCCCCAATCATCTCTCTTTCATTCAACTCTCTCTACTGCCCATAAACTTATTTTCAACCCTTCCCACTGCCCTTCACTATCCTCCACACTCAAAATGCACCTTCCTGGCCATTCTCTTAGATCCAATAATCAGAATCTACTTGAACTGCTCAAGCCTCTTCATACTCCTGGTGAATCTCTATTAGCCTTCTCTCTTGCACAAAAGTGGAACTCACTTCCTCCCCATATTCTGACTACCCCAAATCCTTCTGCCTTTAAGTCCCTTCTCTACTCTTATCTCTCCTCCACCTGGGAATGCTCCTGCTCCCACCCCTCCTAAACTTCCCTACACCTTTCTTGCAATCAATCTCAACATCTCTTCAGCTCTAGCTTCCCCTTTCTGTTCTTCTCCAGCTTCTCTCCTTAAATTGTGTAACAGCTATGTTCTTCCAAAAAAAAAATGTCTATACTATCTCAGTTGATTGTTTTTCACTACAACTTCTTGCTTTAAAAATTGTATTAACTGCCAATACATTTTGTATGTAGTTGAAGCTTTTTCTCCTACAACTGTATTAACTGCTAACAGATTTTGTATGTACTTGGATCTTTGTCTCCAATAATTGCATTAACTGCTAATATATTTTTTGTATGTACTTGGAGCTTTTCTCCCTGGGCCTCCATTGAAAAAGGGCTCAACATTGGCCCAATGGACTTTCCCGGTTAATAAACTACACATAAATAAATACATATTGCCAGACATTACAGTATATTTTTGAACTCATTACATGTTTGTAAAGCTATTAATGTTTTTCCACACAACAATTATACATGCACCAGAAATGGCACAGTGCAGTTTATTACATTCCTGCAGAATAAATTTAAAGGATGCTGTGGTAATACATGTATTCATTTTAACACTTTTAAGTATTATTTATAAATACTTACTTAGTACTACAGTTTCTAGATAACACTGACAATTTAGGTCTTTCAGCTTTTCCCGGTTAGGGGTTGCTGCAGCAGATCACTGGTCTGCTTATGATTGTCAGTAGATGTTACGGTGTTGAGTTGCCAGCCCAGTGCTGAACCTTCAGAGAAGGCACACACACACTCACGCATCTACCTGCATGTCTTTTCAAAGTTTAGTCGATTGCAGGGAGAACATGCAGACTCCGCACAGAAGGTGCTCCAGCCAAGAATCAAACCCGAAAGCCTCTTGCTGTGAGGTGACAATGCTAACTGCTGCACCATCGTGGCAATAAACCAGCCAAAAATTGATATCATGAGCCATAACTCCATCTTGCATTCCTTGGTTCCTCTTTACCAGAGTCTGGCAGGATGATTTTATTCATGACTACTGTTTACTAAAACTGATGTAAATCAATACAATGCAACTATATATATAGCTTGAAAAATAAAAGCATAGTTTCAGACACTGTCTCTAAATCCATTATCATTGCACAAAGAAAATGCTTTGAAAAATTCTCCTTTAACCGAAAGTCCAGTCATGCATAGAAACAATACTAAGGAAGCCATCATGGGGACCATAAGATGCCAACACATATGCACATTTAAGTAGACATAAAACCCCCTTCCCACCTTACTCATGTGTGCTAACCCTAACCTTGGCCCAACCCAAATCCTGCACATTACCTTAAGAGAACCCCTTACCCTAGCACTATCACTATTTAGACAACTTTGCTCTGAAAGTCTGTGGTCTGTTTTTTGGGTTCCTATTAAATGATCGAAGGCGCATTCTTTTGAATGTATCTTGATCGAACTTGAAAGCAAGAAAAGGCAAAATAGCGAAACAGCATATAAGCAAATTCTTTCCCTGGGAAAGAAATCGCTTGGCCACTTCCATTACATTGCTGTTTTCGTGACTGTAGTGCGATCTCGGAGTTGGTATATTTAAGTAGGGGGGTGGGGGGTGAAGCCCTCCCCCCCAGTTTATATAATGTTTAAAATTTTTTTTTTTTTGTGGAGTGCTGTTCTAAGCATTAAAGATTGTATGCTTTTTCTTACATGGGTTTGATAAATCATCATTCGCTTTTTTAAGCGTTTGATGATTTAACATAGACCCTGTTTTTTTTTTTTAAATCAGTCTAAATACGAGATTGTTTCCCATTTTTAATTTATTATTTATATCAAGTGAGTGTTTGGTAATTGTTATTTTTAATGTGCAATTTGACATAATTTGCTAATATTTCAGCGTGTGCCTAAAAAATTAACAATTAACTT
The DNA here is from genome assembly GCF_019279795.1 of Protopterus annectens. NCBI lineage: Eukaryota > Metazoa > Chordata > Ceratodontiformes > Protopteridae > Protopterus > Protopterus annectens. The sequence goes on along the minus strand of NC_056745.1, from coordinate 584,370,137 downwards.
GATTACGAAAGTGCTTACACAATAAATGTACTTTTTGGATTTTTTACTTTTGTGCTTGTTTCCATACATTTGGGATTTGCTATTTGAGATAACTGCTTTGGAATTTGCTCACATTCTGTTTTGGGACGTTTCTTCAATATTTCAGCATGTTGACTTTTGTCAGCACACACACACACACACACACACACACACACACACACACACACACACACACACACACACACGCGCGCGCGCACACGCACACATGCACACATGCACACACACACACATTTATATATTTTCTTGTTTATTTCATTTTTAAGCAATTTAAGCGAAATAACATTTTATAGAAAGAGTCATAATAAAATAGTTGAATTAAAAACAAAAGATGAAAACTCAGGCAGTTTCAAGACTTTCCTTTTGAACCTTACCCTCTAAAATGTAACCATAGAGCACTGTGAATCATATACATACTACATGCTGTCAGTCTGCAGACAGTTAGAGATGTGGGAAAAATCAGTCATGTTTTTACAACAGTCATTCAAGTAAATCTAATTTATAGTTAACTGGCTGAGAGGTTGGAAACATCTGATAGACAGTCTTTGGTATTGCAAAGACATCAATATAAACAATTGTAACAGTAAACAGTTGGCATTTGTGATGCCTGTCCTATAAAGTGTGTGTCCTGACTATTAGTATTAAAATCCTGACACACTTATTTTTAAGCACACTAAATATACTTGGCACCATTAGAAAAGCACAGTTGTGTACACTTACCATAAATGTAGATGTTCGAGTGTATTCACTGTTGCAGTCATCACATTTGGGTTATCCCTGCCAGGGTACCCTCGGCCGACCCAAATACCAGAGACATAGTATATCTGCGTCAGTTGCTGTCACTTGAGGACTGACGTCAGGTCGTCAGTGGTATACAATAATGCAGTCGATGCCATTACATCAGTTTTTCTTTCCCTAACCTGTCAGGAGCCCCCAAAGTAGGAGACCAGGTTCTGGTGGAAGAACCCCACCAGTGGAAAATAAACAACAATATGTCCCATGTAAGGAAAGGAGAACAACAAGGAAGAATGGTAATAACAATGAGAAAGAGAATAAAGGGGGATGGAGGGAGGGAAACCAGGACAGCAACTGTGACTACACTCCAACATCTACATTTATGGTAAGTGTACACACTGTTTCACTGTTGCAGTCATCACACTTTGGTAGATTCACAAAGCTGAGGAAATGGGTGGAGGCAGTCAAAAAAGCTAGGGGCTGGCTAGGATGCCCTGCAAGACTGCAGTGCCAAACCCTGCCCTGGATTTGGAGAAGAGAGGCAGGTGGTAATGCTTGGTAAAAGTGTGAACAGATGTCCAGGGGGCAGCATCCAAGATGTCCCTGGTGGGGATTTTTCTGAGGAAAGCTGCAGAGGTAGAGACTTCTCTGGTGGAGTGTGCCCTGACCCCCTTGGTGGGAGGCTTACCATGCTGTTTGTAGCAGAAATGGATGCAGTGTGCTATCCATTTGGAAATGGTTTGCTTGGAGATGGCTTTTTCTTCTGCCCCTGTAGCAAAGCTAACCAGCAATTGATCAGATTTTTGGAAGTGTTTAGTCCTGTCCAGACAGTATCTGAGCTATCTGTGCACATATAGAGATTGAAGAATCCTTTCCCTCTTGTTCTGTGGATTAGGAAAGAAGATGGACAAATGAATGAATTGGTTGAGAGCCACACTGGACACCACCTTGGGTATGAAGGATGGGTTAGTTCTAAGGAATACCCGGTTTGCATGGAAGATGATGAAGTGTTCCACAACCAATCAGTGCTTGCAACTCAGAGACTCGTCTGGCTGAAGTGATAGCAAGAAGGAAGGCTGTCTTCCAGGAGAAAAAAATTAGCTCTGCAGAAGAAGATGGTTCGAAAGGAGGCAGGGTGATCTTTTCCAAGACAAAGTTAAGGACCCAAGCTGGTGTTGGTGCCCTTCTGGGGAGCCTCAAGTTGCTAACCCCTCTGAGGAACTGCTTGATCAAAGGGTGTGAGAAAAGGGGCTGCTCAGAAATAGCAGATGCATTAATTTTTATAGAGGAGAAAGAGAGACCACTGAGTAGTAGGACAGCTAAGTAAGTAATCCAGGCTGAGAGGGATGGAAGGCTGTGCCGTATTGGTCCCCTTATCCTGGATCAAGGTGCAGAACCTTTTCCATTTATCTGAAGACTTTCTGGTGCTAGGGGGTCTGGCCTCATGGATAACATCCAGAACCTGTTACTGAGGATGGCAGATTGGTTCAGGTTTAGGGAATAAGCCAAGCTGCCAAATTGAGTGTCTGCAATTGGGGATGCATGAATTCCCCTTCCCTCTGGGTTAGGAGGTTTGGAATCTGAGGAAGATGCCATAGAGACAGCAGGGACAGGCTGCACAGCAAGGGGAACCAGTGCTGTTGGGGCCAGTCTGGAGCTATGAGAATGGTCCTTGGTTTTCCCTCCCTTATTTTGAGCAGTACCCTGGGGATGAGAGGTAGGGGAGGAAAGGCATAGATCAAGAGGATTACCCAGGGGAAGGACAGGGCATCCACTTTCCAAGCCATGCAGTGATGCTCCCTGGTGAAGAATTTGCTGAGCTGATGGTTGGTGTGGGAGGCAAAGAGGTCAACCTTCGGGGTTCCCCATTTCTGAGTTATTAGGAGCTGTTGAGCTGCCACTCGTGTGGGTCCAAAAGGTTTCTGCTTAATTGGTCTGCCAGGAGTTGAGAGAGCCTGGTAGGTATTGTGATAACAGGTGTATTTGCTTGGAAGAGGCTGTGAGCCAAAGGGTCATGGCCAGCCTGCATATAGGGTAGGAGTGAGTCTCTCCCTGCTTGTTGATGTACCACATCACAGTGGTGTTGTCTGTTTTGATCAGGAGAACCCATGGAGAGAGAAGGGGTTTGAAAGTTAGCAAGGCTTGCTGCACAGCCATCATCTATTTTTTATTGATTTGCAGGGAGGTTTGTTGAGGGCTGCATTGGCCCTGTATGCACCTGCTGTCCAGGTGTGCACCCCAAGCGCAGTCTGATGCATCTGTGGTGAGGGTCTGGGCTGCGGGGTGTGAGGAAAAGGGCAGTCCTTTGTTGTGGGAGCATGCTGTTGCCCACCAAAGAAATTCCTTTCTGAGACAAGGAATTATAGGTAGAAGAGTTTCCAGATCTTGAGAGTCTTGAAACCAAAGGCTCGTTAGGTACCAGTGAAGTTTCCTCATATGCAGTCTGGCATATAGAATGAGGAGTATGCAAGATGCCATTAACCCCAGAGCTTGCAGGATTTCCCTTGCAGAGAGCTGGGCCTGGTGGCCAGTTGAGAGAAGTAGGCTGACAGGAAAATGTGTTTCTCTGCTGTAAGGTATGTCATCTGGGATGCTGTGTCCAGACTTGCTCCCAGGAAATTATCCTTTGGGTGGGCACTTGTTTTGATCTCTTTTTATTGATTGTGTACCCTAGGGAGATTAGTAGACTCTTCACAAAGGCTAGGTGTTTGAGCAGCTTTTCAGGCAATGGCCGGAGCCAGTCATTTTGTGAAAACTCTGGGAGCAGTAGATAAGCCAAAGGGAAGTGCAGAGAACTGAAAGTGTTGAGATCCTGCCCTGAAGCGGAGCTATTTTCTGCATGATTCCCTGCTAGGAATGTGTAGGTAGACCTCTTTTAGATCCAGGGTGGCTAGCCAAGCATCCTTGGAGACCATGGGTAGCAGTTGCTGGAGGGTGAGCATTTTGAATTTTGGAATAACCAAGAAGGTGTTTAGAATGGATAGATCAAGGATGGGGTGCCAGGTGCCCTCTTTTCTGGGCACCAGAAAAAGTCTGGAGTCGAAGCCTATCTGTTCTGCAGGAACATGCTCTACTGCCCTCAAAGAGAGCAGGGAATGGATTTGTTTTTGAGCCTCTGCCCACTGATTTGGTGGTAGATCTGGGAACCCTTTTGGGGTTGGAAGGGGAATTTGTATTCCTGAGACACAATCTTCAGAGCCCATTGGTTCTTGGTAATGGTGGCCCAGGTGTTTGAATGAAAGGAGAGTTTTCCTCCTAGGGGTAAGTGAATGTGGGCAGAGGGGGTGTCGGGAGGAGGTGAGTCATTGTGGGTGGCTTAGAACTCCCTGGTTTTGAAGTGGAGGTAGCCCACTGCTTATATCTCTGCATTCCCTGGGGCTGCTGTCTGGGGGGGGGTCTGTTCCCACGAACCCTAGGCTGGGCATGTTTATTCTGAGCAGGAAAGGGCCAGTGCTTGGAGGGAAAATGCCTGCTGAACCTAGGGGGCTGGACCTGTAAGAAATCTTTAACTGTTTGCATAGATTTTGCTTTTTCTTCTATCTTTTTTAAGACCTCTTCTGCCTTAGTGCCAAATAGGTTATCTTTGTGCAAGGGTGCATCCAACAATTTAGATTTGACATGGTCTGGCAGGGGTTGTTCCTTAAGCCATGCATGTCTTCTAATGACAGATCCAGTGACTGCTGCCCTGCAAGAAGCGTCTAGGGTGTCAAAACCACAGTGCATGGTGTGTTTAGTTACTTGACTTGCAGAATGCATTAAGTCTTCTAAATCTTTAGATTCTGCCCAAGCAGGAAAGGAGGACATTTTTTTGTTAAGGAGTTCCAAGGTATGTTGCTGATATTTAAGCATATGGAACTGACAATTTAGTATCCTAATAACAAGAGTAGCTGAAGTGTATACTTTTTTATCCCATCTGTCCAATGCTTGGGAATCCCTGTCTGAGGGGTTGGGATTCTTAGCAGAGGTTGCTTTAATCCCTTTTGGCCCTTGAGAAATGACCTCAGGGTCAGCTGTTGGATTTTTAAAAATATATTTGTGTGAGTCAAGGACTTTGTAGTACCTGTCTGGTTTTCTGGGAACAGGAGGTAGGGCATCAGGAGTCAAGCTGGATTCAAGGAAAGCATCATCCACCACATCCAGGACTGGGGGGATGGCCAAGGGTCTGTGTGGCAGAAGATCTAGGAATTCCCTGAGTATCTCTTTAGACTAAGGGTAGTCCTGGCTCTCGGAATTCCCTGAGTATCTCTTTAGACTAAGGGTAGTCCTGGCTCTCCCATTGGAAATGCTCCCTTAAAGTATGCAGGGTTTCCCTAAAGGAAAAATCCTCTGGGGGAGAGGCTGAAGGAATAGATTACTCTGCATCAGAATCCTCATAAGTGGAGAGTGGCTGCATGTCTTCACAGTCAGATGCATCAGATTCATCTGACTCTTGTTCAGACAGAAAGTACAGTTGTGTACCTACCATAAATGTAGATGTTCGAGTGTATTCACTGTTGCAGTCATTACTCTTGGGTTATCCTGCTGGCAGGCTACCCGCAGTCAGCCTGAATTCCAAAGTCTTGGTCCGGCGTCGGTTGCTGTCGCCTCTTCCCTGACGTCAGTGCGCCAAGGGTATAAAAGATGCAGCTGACACCATTATTTTCAGTTTTTCTTGACCCAGATGTCAGGTGCCCCCAAAAGGGTAGGCTAAATAAAGTATGCCAATAAACATGCATGCACTAAAGTAAACATTTCCTTCATCTACAAGCAAATACACCACATAGGTTGTATAGAATAGAGAAGTACAGATAAGTCCCAGCAAAAGAAAGGGGGATGGTGGGAGGGTAACCTGGATTGCAACAGTGAATACACTCGAACATCTACATTTATGGTAGGTACACAACTGTACTATGTTCATCATGTTTCACTGTTGCAGTCATTACTCTTGGGTTGAATCCCAAAGCTGAGGATGGGTGGCTGGGCTAAATAGGATTAGGAGAGGCTATGAGGCCCTGCAGAACTGCAGTGGCAAAGCCTGCTCTGGATTTAGAGTAGAGAGGTAAGTGGTAGTGTTTTGTAAAAGTGTGCACTGAACTCCAAGTTGCAGCCACTAAGATGTCTTTGGTTGGTACTCCTCTGAGGAAGGCTGCTGAAGTGGCTGCTGCTCTGGTTGACTGTGGCCTAATGCCCTTAGGCACTGATTTGCCATGCTGTGAATAGCAGAAACGAATGCAATGGCCTACCCATTTTGAAATAGTCTGTTTTGAGATAGCCTTTCCTTGTGATCCTGCAGCATATGCCACTAAAAGTTGCTCAGTCTTTCTGAAAGCTTTAGTTCTGTCCAAGTAGAAGCGTAGCTGTCTGTGTATGTTCCAAAGAATGCAGAAGTCTCTCACCCTTGTCCTGTGGGTTTGGATAAAAGGTAGGCAAGAGAATGGTTTGGTTAAGGGCCACACTGGACACCACCTTAGGCATAAATGTCGGGTTCGTCCTCAGAGAAACCCTGTCTGGATGGAAAATGATAAAAGGTTCCACAGCCATAAGTGCCAGTAACACTGAGACTCGTCTTGCAGAGGTTATTGCTAGGAGCAGAGCTGTTTTCCAGGATAAAGATTTTATATCAGCTGTTGAGGCTGGCTCAAAAGGAGGCAGTGTGACTTTTTCCAAGACATAATTGAGGTCCCATGCAGGTACTGGTGCTCTCCTTGGAGGTCTCATGTTTTTGGCCCCTCTGAGGTACTGCCTTATTAAAGGATGAGAAAAGATAGGTGGTTCCGTTTTGTAATGAGCTGAAATGGCAGAGGCGTGAATCTTAATTGATGAAAAGGATAGGCCTTTGTCCAGCATCTCAGTTAAGTATTGTAAAATCTGAGGAATATTTGGTACAAACATGTCAATTCTTTGTGTCTGGTTCCAAGCACAGAATCTCTTCCATTTTTCTGCATAAGATTTTCTGGTACTGGGCCTCCTGGCCTCCAAAATAACATCCATCACAGCTTTGGAGAGAAGAGTGTTCTGAATGGCTACATTAACTGCCATGCTGCCAGATTTAAGGTCCTGAGTTGGCTGCGCAGGATCTGATTGTTTTGTTGGGTCAGTAAGTGAGAAATCTGAGACAATGTCCAGGCTGGACCCTGAGACAAGTTCTTTAGAATTAGGTACCAGTGCTGGCATGGCCAGTCTGGGGCAATCAGTATCATTTTTGGCTTCTCTTGTCTGACCTTTAGGAGTACCTTGGGGAGGAGAGGCAGTGGAGGAAAGGCGTATACTGTTAGGTGTTTCCAGCTGAAAGATAAGGCATTCACTTTCCATGCTTGCTTGTGATAAGTCCTTGTGCAGAATCTCTGTAGTTGGCAGTTGTGAGGGGAGGCAAACAGATCTATGTCTGGGCATCCCCATTTCCTTGTTATCATGCTGAAGACTTGTGGATTCAGTTTTCACTTGTAGAGATCCATGAGGTTTCTGCTTGGTTCATCTGCCAGTGTATTTATTTTTCCTGGCAGGAATTGTGCTTGCAGGTGAACTTAATAAGTCAATGCTGTGTCCCACAAAGTCATGGCTTGTCTGCAGAGGGATTTTTGCAGTGGAATCCTTGACCCTTTGGGACCCTGAGAAATAGTTTATGGGTCAGCAGCAGGGTTTTTATAAATACATTTATGTGAATCTGGAACCCTGTAGTATCTGTCTGGCTTAATAGGTACAGGGGGTAAAGAGTCAGGGGACAGGCCAGACTCTGAAAATACATAACCTACAATGTCTAAAACAGGAGGGCTAGCAAGAGGCCTGTGCTGAGGTAGTGAAAGAAAGTCTCTAAGTCTTTTCTTAGATTCTGAGTAGTCTTGGCTCTCCCAGTGGAAGTACTCCCTCATGGTATACAGGGTTTCCCCAAAAGAGTAATCCTCAGGAGGGGAGGCTGAAGGGATAGATTCTTCAGCATCGGAATCCTCATAGGGAGGGAGAGAGTATTCTTGGTCAGAAAAGGAGTCAGAGGAAATGGAAACCTGATCTGAAGATTCATATTCTGTCTCTTGCCTAGGCCTCTTCTCAGGAGGGGGATTGGAACTCCTGATCAAAGTAATTAGGTCTTCGGCCATTTTGAGCATCTGTTTTTTAGGCATGGAGGCCTGTCCATGGGCTTGCTGCACTTGTTTCTTTGTCTTTAGTGGTACTTTAGTCTTTGCCTTTGAAGCTCTAGTTGGTTTTATATATAACTGTGTAGGCTTGAAAACATCCTCAGAAGCCGATGCCTGCTCAACTGCTCCGGACCCATCTGAGGGAATATTTTCCAAGTGTCCAATACCTTGAGTTTCCAGAGGCCTAGTCTGCTCCATGTGGGAGTAGGAAGCGGCCTGCGGCTCTGAGGTAGCAGGTGTCAGGAGCTGCGAAAGCACCTCACTGAGAACCGGCGAACCGGCGAACCGGCGATTGGCTTAGAAGAAGCCTTGTCGTCCGTTTTGGACCTCGGATGCCTGTCCTTTTCCTTTTTCTTGCATTTCTTGTGAATTGCGGTAGTCAGATGGCTATCCGACGACATTGTGTAATTAAATCTTCGGCCAAAGTAATGAAATGCAAAATTGTACCGACGCTTAATAGTGCGTTGGTTAAATCTAGCACAAAATCTGCAATTAGCTACATCATGATCAGGGTCTAGACAAGGAATACAATAAGAATAGAAGTCCTTATGAGGTATTTGCTTCCCACAAGAAATACAATTATTAACTTTTTCTGACATTGGTCTGGTGCAAGAAAAAAGTTTCCCCAATGGGGTACTTAGCTTTAAATGAAGACTTCAGATCTGAAATTCGAACATGAAAATCTCAGGAGTCGGCTGACCAGCACTTGAGAACTGCTTCTGCTTTGGACACCGCACATCTTTTATACCCCTGGCACACTGACATCAGGGAAGAGGTGACAGCAACCGACGCCGGACCAAGACTTTGGAATTCAGGCCGACTGCGGGTAGCCTGCCAGCAGGATAACCCAAGAGTAATGACTGTAACAGTGAAACATGATGAACATCTACTGGGGACAGATCTCTTTTCCTTTTTGAAGGGGTAGCTTGGCTTCCCCTGATCAGCATGATAGGGTCTTCTGACATTTTAAGCATTTGAGAGTGAGGCAAGGTAGCAGGCGCCTGAGAGTGGGTAGTCGGTTTCTTGGGTGTGGTTCCAAGCCTGGGCCTAAGGAACTTGTTTGTTTTTGAAAGAACGGTAGTCGCTAAAGAAGAAATCGGTTTGTGTTGAGATTCGGAGGTGCGAAGGACTTCCTCAGAAGCTGGTGCCTGCTCAGCGGCTCCGGACCCATCCAAGGTAGAGACGACCGCAGGATCCTTAGATGAAGAAGAGTTTTGCAGCATACTGGACTCCGAAAGGGTCTTGGTAGCAGCCTGCAAATCAGCTGAAGCAGGAATCAGGGGCTGCAAAAGCGCCTCACTGAGTACTGGAGGACTGAAGACTAGCTTAACAGAACTGTCGTCGGAAGGTTTGGACCTGTGCAGTCTGTCTCTGTCTTTATCTTTACATTTTTTCAGAAGATCTGCTGTCAGATGGCTTACTGAAGCCATAATAGAATTTGAGGACTGTAAATGAAAATATCTGGCTACAATAAGGGCCCGACGATGGATAGTTCTGGCGTTAAACAAAGCACAGAAGCGACAACGGGGGATGTCATGGTCTGGGCCTAAGCAAGTGATGCAGTAAGAGGGGAAGTCTCGGTGTGGTATTTGCTTTCCACAGGTGGGACAATTATTAACTTTTTCTGACATTGGTTAATGCAAGAAAAAAGGATCCCCAATGGGGTACTTAGCTTTAGAAGACTTCAACTTCAATACGGAAATGAAAACTCAGGTAGCGGCCAACTGACACTCATACGAACTGCTTCTGCTTTGGATTCCATGGCAAGAAAGACTGATGTAATGGCGTCGGCTGCCTTACTTTATACCACTGATGACTTGACGTCAGTCCTCAAGTGACAGCAACTGACGCAGAAATACTAAGTCTCTGGTATTCAGGCTAGCCGAGGGCTACCTTGGCAGGGATAACCCACATGTGATGACTGCAACAGTGAAACACAAAGAACATTGAGTATTTTTTAATGCTCAGTATTCTACTACAGTCTTCTTATATTAAGCCATGACTAAATGCATTTTCTTATAGGTCAGACCTGATGACATGTAGCAATTTATTTCCATTTGCACCATGCTTTCATACAAATCTGACTGCATTCACCTGTGAAGTAAGATTTAGTATTCACTCCCTCCTTTAATTTCTGATTATTCTATCCAGTTTTATGATATGTAATTCATATTTGATAACTCCTTGTTAAAATAGGCTGGTTCCTCTTTGAGCCAATATAGAATATTGTTCAGAAGAAACCTAAATGTGACAATTATGAGAGAAATGTAGCACATAATTAAGTATGAATTGAACAATTTTGGTCATATAACTGTAAATACAAAGTCAAATACAAACGTTGCTATTCACTTTCCAGATGCATTCTTTTAAGCTATTATTACAGTATTTCACTGACAGCCTTAACTGTAATTTACACATTATAAAAGATATACATTACATAAATCTTTAGTCAAACAGACAAGATAGACCATGCTTGAGAACACATTTCTGATAAGTTGATGACAAATGTTAGATGTCATATTGTATTATAGCAGAAAACAAATTTGAGCACGGGGTTGAATACTGAAGAAAATTATTACTTTCAGTATGCGTTAAAATGTTTCAATGTACAAGTTATGATATTTTGTTGTTTATACCATGTCTGACACCAAATAATTAGCTGTATTCAGATGAAACTTTTTTTATGAATAAAGATGCAGAAAAAGATCATATTCGACTCAATGAATAATTTGGCATCCAAAGGATGTCCACACGTTTGATAGATCCATGGTGAAATCTGCCAGGTGGCCTGACAAAAATAGCCAGGCTCTTGAACCACCACATCTCAGACTCATTTTGGATGAACACATCTTGGCGGCAAGGCCACCAGTTCAGGCAGCTACTACCACTTCTCTGAGATACCGTAAATAACATCTATGATTTTCTGGGGACAGTGTCCTATATATTTCTCTCATGGTCATTGGATAGAAATTCTGATCTTCTGGACATGCTTGTCTACATTCCACTTAAAAAAGAATGTTTACCTTTGCTCAACTTGCTCTTTGAACTAGTTTATAGAAAATCAGAGCATCAGAAAAAATGTGCATGCAAGGACTTTGCTTTGAAAGAAGCTAGAATTTTGTTTTACTAAATTCTAGGACTTCTTTAACATCTCGGGTATTGTTTTCTGCTCAATTATTGTATTTCTTGCTTTTCTCAGTGCACCAGTATAAGTTACATGGTCTGAATGTGCTTGTTTAAGAACTGTAGATACAGATATTCTTTAAACTTCACTGCTACCTACCACACAAGGAATATAAAACAAACTATGATTTCTTGCTGTTCTAGGAATCTTGGGGACTATTTTCCTCTAAATTCAGAAGATGATGTTAAGCTCTATGTATAAAGCTAATCATTTGCAAAAGTCTAATCTTTGCATGGTATGAAATACTTGAAGACCTTGTTACTTTTAATGGAGTTTCCTTGCAAGCAAGTAAAATAAGGCATTTTCTCTTATGCTGTGATTAGATTCAGAATATTTGTAATCCAGGTTGTCAGATGGTAATATATCCTCAACTCTTTGATGAATTTTCAGTGCAGTCGCTGTATTGTCCAAACTATAAATCTGTCTCTTTCTCCTTTTAAAAATAACTAGGTGTCAACTAATGACTCCTAGCATTACACCATCTCTTTCTGTGGTATCAGCTAATGACTCCTACTATTAACCCATCTCTTTCTGTTAAAATTCAAAGTTCAGATAATTACTACTGTTTAAAGAGTCATGCTTCATAGCCTGTATCTATTTTAATGAAATAAAACTAACAATTTAATAGAAAATTTTAATTCAAGACAGTAACACTGACCAAGCTTATTCCATAGACTAGGAATCATACAGATTATGCTGTTATCCATATTTTTACATATTCTTAGTGACACTAACAAAAAGTATTTTGGTTTGGTATTAAGAATTTACTCCTCCAATCATGTCACAGAAAAGAATGTAACAACCACTAATTATGGATGCATATGCCACAATCACACAGGACAATTTTACAAGCTGCAAAGCATTTAGATGCTAAAAATAGGTATACACTAAACTGTGTGCATGATGGAGTCAGGGTATGGAGTACTTCTACAAAGAATGTTCCATATTAATGTCTGCTATTTATAAACCAATGAGTTGAACAGTGCAATTTGAAAAAGAAACAAAAAAATTATGGGAGTTGTAGGTGTAAAACTTTTTTTCCCTGGATTTAAACAAATTAATAGTTCTGTAATTCAACAAAGGTACAGAATTTAATTTATTTTATTTATTTTTTTATTTGACATTTGTTGACCTGGAGTGTCCGACTGAGCAAAAGCCTTTTTTCAGCGGAGGCCTGGGGAGAAAAGCTCCATAGTATCACAAATGTTTAATAATAGACAACAGTCATAAAAGTACATAGAGGTGAATAACATACAGTAAGTAACAGTATGTGCTTGCTTGAAGCAGTAGTAATCCTATGTACACTTACAAAAGGACTGCAGTGAGGAAAAGCAGTGACATGGTATTATGAGACAAGCTGTGTCACACAGCAGTTGCTAGAAAAAGTCGATCAATTATTTACATATTACACAATATCAATATCAAATCATAAAAAAAAGAAACAATAAACCTTAGAGATTTTTACAGGACATTCAGTACAGAGTCAGTGTCAAGCAGTTTAAGAAGAATTGACAATGAATAGCATCTGTATAGTGTAGGTAAGCACAGTAATAAATAAATAATAATAAATAAAAAATAATAAAATAAATATTTGTATTTAATTAATTGCTGGAAAAGTTTAACTGGACAAAGCATACATTTTCACAGACCACTAGCATAAGGTAACAGTTACAACACTTAATAATACTAATGTATATATACTTTAACAGGTGCTCAAGATGTTACATACAGTATGTCATACATACATGTTACGCTCACTTGCATATGTAGAGCATTATGTTAATGTGGATATATATTACCACATTTCAATGTTAGTATGCAGACAGCAAACAAAGCATATGTTTATTTATCAAACTAGATAAAAAATTTAGTTGAGGCTGTAAGCAGAGATTATTATAGTCAAGTGTTAAAACCTTTAAAGTGCTAGTCTGACTGCATAAAGTGAGGACTTACTAATGAGACTGGTATAAGGGCAGGACCATTTTGCTAACAGGTATGTTTTCACTGAGATTTTAAAACCTAGATGGGATGAGATTTTAAATAGGAAGGGGGATTAATAATAGGATTGTTACAAATGCAAAACAATTTTAATGATGGGTATGTCCCATAAGTTTTTAAATTGTAAATGAGATGATACTGCTCAATATCTGAGTTGTTTGGCTGGCTTATGCAACATACCTACCATCAACTGCATTACTAGCTGAGTTATGTACAAACCTGCAGTGTTAAAGATTGTACTGCATTTTATTTTTCTGTCTACTTAATTGTTTCATTGAATATTGTGGTCTGTGTCTCTCTGTACTTATTTTTCTATTTAATTGTTTCATAGAATACTGTGGTCTCTCTCTGTCTCTGAAGTAAGTGGGTGCTATTGTGTTTCACTTCATTGACATTCAGTGTTAAACTCTAAACCTAGAGGGTTTCTCAGTATTTATAAGTGTTAGTCACATATCTTTGAATTTATTACTGCTCAATACCTGAGTTGTTTGGCTTCTGCTACATGCCTACAATCAATTGGTTCTAGATGAGTTAAGTACAAACTTGCAGTGTTAAAGATTGCACTGCATTTTATTTTTCTGTCTATTTAATTGTTTAATTGAATATGGTGGTATGTCTCTCTCTGTAGTTATTTATTTTTCTATTTAATTGTTTCATAGAATACTGTGGTCTCTCTCTGTCTCTGCAGTTAGTTTCCCACCCGATCTCTGTGTTCTTGTTCTGGTATTAATCTTGGTGGCTTTGGAATTCCCCGCCCCTCCTGTAAATTTGTGTTTGAACACTCTTCCGTTGGCATAGCCAATCTTGGGCTATTAGTATAATTTGTGGCTTTTCTTGTCTGACCTTTAGGAATACCTTGGGGAGGAGAGGCAGTGAAGGAAAGGCATATACTGTAAGGTTGTTCCAGCTGAATGACAAAGCATCCACTTTCCATGCTTGTTTGTGATAAGTCCTTGTGCAGAATCTCTGGCGTTGCAGTTGTGAGGGGAGGCAAAAAGATCTATGGCTGGGCATCCCCATTTCCTTGTTAGCATGCTGAAGATTTGTGGATCTAGTTTCCACTCGTGAGGATCCATGAGGTTTCTGCTTAGTTCGTCTGCCAGAGCATTTGTTTTTCCTGGCAGGAATTGTGCTTGCAGGTGTACTTGGTAGGTCAATGCTGTGTTCCACAAAATCATGGCTTGTCTGCAGAGGGGGTAGGAATGTGTGCCCCCCTTCTTGTTTATGTACCACATAACTGTGGTGTTGTCCATCTTTATCAGTAGCTGTCCTGGATGAAGTAGGTCCTTGAAGGCTGTCAGGGCATTTTGTACAGCTAGCATCTCATTTTGATTGATGGGAAGATGCCTTTGGCTTTGGGGCCATGTGCCCTGAATACATTTTCCTGCCATGTGGGCCCCCCAGGCATAATCTGATGCATCTCTTGTTAGCGTTTGCCTGGCTGTGTGTAACGTGAATGGCTGTCCCTTGTTGTGGTGACAGGCCTGTGCCCACCATCGAAACTCCTGTCGCAGGCAGGGAATAAGTAAAATGAATGCTTCTAGGCTGTGGCAGTGTTGAGTCCAAACACTTTTTAGATACCATTGTAGTTTTCTCATATGCAGTCTTGCATAGGGAATTAACAGAATTCAGGAGGCCATGTAGCCCAGAGCCTGCAGAATTTTTCTTGCAGATAACTGGGTCTTTGTTGCCATACTTTCAAAGTACGAAGTCAGTTGCCTTTGTTTGTCTGGCATGAGATAAGCCATCTGGGCAGTTGTATTTAAGCTTGCACCCAGGAATATTATCTCTTAAGAGGGCACTAGTTTGGATTTCTTTTCATTTACTGTGTATCCTAGGCAAATTAGTAATCTTTTTACAAATGCCAGATGCTTTAGTAGAATGTCTTTGGTCTCTGCTTGAATAAGGTAGTCGTTCAAGTAGGGATATATTTGAATTCCTCTTTGTCTGAAAAATACAATTACTGGTGCCAGGCATTTTGTGGAGACCCTGGGCGCAGTAGATAAGCCAAAGGGCAGTGCAGGGAATTGGTAGTACATTGAGCCAGCTATGAATCTGAGGTATCTTCTGCAAGATTGTCTGATTGGGACCTACAGGTATGCCTCTTTGAGGTCCAATGATACAAGCCAAACCTTCTTGCCCAGCATGGGCAGAAGCTGTTGCAGAGTCAACATTTTGAATTTCGGAATGTCCAGAAAAGTATTTAGAATAGACAGGTCGAGAATTGGTCTCCATGCTTTGTCCTTTCTTGGTACTAAGAAAAGTCTTGAGTAAAATCCTTGTCCCTGCTCTTGTTGTGGCACTGGCTGGATAGCCTTCATGTCCATGAGAGATGAAACTTGCTTTTGTGCCTCTGCCCACTGATTGTGTGGCAGGTCTGGTATACCTTTTGCCTTTGGAAGGGTGTGAAAGTGGAATCTGTAGCCCTGAGAGACTATATTTAGAACCCATTTGTCCTGGGTGATTGTGTGCCAATTTTATGAAAAAAGTGCTAGCTTTCCCCCTAAGACTGCTGCCAAAAGATAAATGCTTGGCATTGGCAGAGCGAAGGCATTGGGATTGTTTCCTATATGGCTGTGATTTGTCTTCTCCGATTTTGGAGGTAGAACCACCCCATTGTTTGGGCCTGTATGAGCCCTGGGGCTGTTGTCTGCCTCTAGGGCATCTGTATCTGCCTCTTTGTGGCCTGTCTGACACGAGAAAGGACCAATTCTTAGAAGGCCAGTTTCTGCTAAATCTGGGTGGCTGTACATGTAAGAAATCCTTCACTGTCTGCATAGATTTAGCTTTATCCTCCATTTTCTTCAACATCTCTTCTGCCTTAACACCAAACAAAGTATCATGCTGTAATGGAGCATCCAATAATTTTGTTTTAATATGATCAGGCAGAATCTGTTCCTTTAACCAAGCATGCCTCCTAATAACAAAACCCATTACAGCGGCCCTGCAAGATGCCTCCAGTTAATCATAACCACATTGCAAAGTATGTTTTCCCACTTGTTCAGCTGCATGCAATAAATCCTGCAATTCCTTGTTCTCAGAACATTCAGAATTTGTCAACATTTTCTGTTTTAACAGAGACATTAAGTATTGCTGATATTTAAGCATATGAAACTGACAATTTAAAACCCTTATAGCCAAGGTAGCAGAAGTGTAAACTTTTTTCCCTCATCTGTCCAGTGCCCTAGAATCTCTATCTGAGGGGACAGGGATTTTTGCAGTAGCAGCCTTGACCCCTTTGGGACGCTGAGAAATAGTTTCTGGGTCAGCAGCAGGGTTTTTATATAGAAATTTATGAGAATCTGGAACTCTGTAGTATCTGTCTGGCTTAACAGGTGCAGGAGGTAGAGAGTCAGGAGACAGGCCAGACTCTGAAAATACATCATCTACAATGTCTAAAACAGGTGGAATAGCAAGAGGTCTGTGCTGAGGTAGTAGAAGAAAGTCTCTGAGCCTTTTCTTAGAATCTGAATAATTGTGGTTCTCCCAGTGGAAATGCTCCCTCATGGTATGCAGGGTTTCCCCAAATGAGTAATCCTCAGGAGGAGAAGCTGAAGGAATAGATTCTTCAGCATCATAATCCTCAAAGAGAGGAATAGAGTATTCCTGTTCTGAAGAGGAGTCAGAGGAAAAGGAAACCTGATCAGAGGAATCATAATCAGTATCTTGCCTAGGTCTCTTATCAGGAGGGGGAAAGTAATTAGGTCTTCGGCCATTTTGAGCATCTGTTTCTTAGGCATGGAAGTCTGTCCTGGAGAATGCTGTACTTGTTTCCTTGTCTTTAAAACTGTTTTAGTCTTTGTCTTGGATGCTGAAGTTGGCTTGATATAAAGCTGTGTAGGTCTGAAAACACCCTCAGAAGCTGAGGCCTGCTCAGCGGCTCCGGACCCATCTGAGGGATTAGTTTCCGAAGGCCCAATACCTTGAGTATCCAGAGGCCTAGTTGTCTCCACATGGGAGTCGGAGGTGGCCTGTGGCTGTGAGGTAGCGGGTGTCAGGGGCTGCGAAAGTGCCTCACTGAGAACCGGCGAACCGGCGACTGGCCTAGAAAAGGCTTTGTCATCGGTTTTGGACCTCAGATGCCTGTCCTTTTCTTTTTCCTTGCGCTTTTTATGAATTCCGGTTGTCGGTTGTTCCAACGGCATTATATAGTTAAACCTTCGGCCAAAGTAATGAAAAGCAAAATCGTACAGACGCTTAATAGTGCGTTGGTTAAATCTAGCACAAAACCGACAACTAGCAATGTCGTGGTCAGGGCCTAGGCAAGGAATACAGTAAGAATGAAAATCCTTATGAGGTATTTGCTTCCCACAAGAAATACAATTGGTAACTTTTTCTGACATCAGACAGGAGCAAGAAAAAAGTTTCCCCAACGAGGTACTTAGCTTTATAGAAGACTTTAGATCTGAAATTCAATTTTGAAAATCTCAGGAGTCGGTCGACCGGCACTTGCGAACTGCTTTTGCTTCGGGCACCGCACGGCAAGAAAGACTGAAGAAAATGGCGTTGGCTGCATCTTTTATACCCCTGGCGCACTGACATCAGGGAAGAGGCGACAGCAACCGACGCCAGACCAGGACTTTGGTATTCAGGCCGACTGCGGGTAGCCTGCCAGCAGGATAACCCAAGTGTAATGACTGCAACAGTGAAACACGATGAACATCAAGCTACATATCTATGTCAAGCAAAGTTCCTCATTGGCACTCTTCAAGAAAAATCTTGATGAGTGGATGGGAAATAGGAAATACACCCTGGGGGTCACTTCTGTGGCTCTGCTTGACAGGGGCACAGGAAATTAACTTTCTTGGTTGGCGTAAACCAGGGAACCTTGTTGGCTAGGCTTACTTAGGCCCTTGAGCCAATAGCCTAGTACCTACCTATGAACCTATATATTTCTGATATCTGATGAAAGTATGCAGTTTGGCAACATGCACAGAGTATAGACAGCAGCCAACACATTTTTTAAACTTTTGAACAAGTGCCAGGTATTGGTTCAATGTGCCTCTGTTAGGTGTTTGAAATCCAAGTTACTACTGTAGAGTGTACTGAACCAGAACTGTTGCAGTCATTTTCTTTCTGTTTGTCTGAGACTATTATTTCAACTTCAAACTCTCTCCAACCTTCACTGAGTATACTGAGCCACACCTGTAGCCGTCCTTTTCTTTCTGTTTTCCTGGGACCATTATTTGAATTTGGAAAATTTTGAACTCTAGAAAAAGTTAAACCAAAGATTTTTGGATCACAGACCTGATGGACTTTATTTTCATCCTGAAGTTTCTGTTATCTATAAGGAATTAACTGGATATAACAGCTGTTGCAATCTAGTTACATGAACAGTGTCATTTTATTTTCCTTGTGCAACTGGGCTGTCTTGTGTACATTATCTGACTGTTTTTAAACTAAAGAGATTTCATTTGGTCATTCTTAAAAAGCTTGTAGCTGATGTATCCTTACAACACTGGCGTTAATGGTGGTATCTTACCTTTTTTAAATTAGACTGCTTAGCTAACAGCTTATATAAGTTAATGATGGATGGCTCATAGAAGAGTGTCCTGTGACTGTGATCTTGCTATTGGATTGGTAACCTGACTGGTGACAGTATGTGCATGGATATTGTAAAGAGGTGCTATTACTGGAAACATAGTGGTAGCTTCTCCAGCAAATGTTCTAAAAAACTGTGTGTATGAAAAACATTTTGGTAAAGTCCCAGTTACTGTTGCTAAGATTACGTATGATGGCACTGGGCTCAGACTGAGGTAACTGAAACTTTAAAGTGTCAGCGATTATAATCCCACTCTGTAGCTGATAGTGTAAAAGCTTATTTTGGTGTGGCAGTAATTCACATTTTCCTTAGGTTCTTAAGCCAAATCACCCCCTCTATGCATAATAGGTTCTAGTGGTGCAGACGTAGACATAATTACTACACAGTACTACATTGTGTGATAGCGATGGGATCCAAACCGTTATCCTTCTATCACATTATTCCATAACACTCGGTGGAAGTTATGTCCTGTAATCCTGCCTCTGACATATTTTGTTTGCAGTATTGTGGATGTATGGTAAACTGAACTTTTTTGGCTTGCAAAATGGTCTTGTCATGAGAAAGTGTGTGCACTCTTTCCACATTATAAAATATGCAATGATTATTTATTCATGTATTTATTTATTTATTTGTTTATTTATTATTGCATATGTTTACTAGGATGGTCTGACTGGGTAGTCAAGCTGCCTCATTTCAGTGTTGACCCAGGAAGAAAATAGAACAAAATGAGTAAACAGCAAAACAATAAAGAATATCTTTTAGACAGTTAGTATAAATACATTTTAGGTCAATATAAGTTAGTCGCAGTTTGATTAAGATTTTGTTTTACATCAGATATGAAAATACTACACAGTAAAATAAAACTGACATACAGTGTTACCTTTGAGGAAAAGAAAAGAAAAACAGATTATTTATGATTGACATATAATGCAAGCTGTTAAAAGCTTTATGTTTATGGCAGCAAAAAAAAAAAAAAAACATTTTGTAAATTGTGAGGCTGGCAATAAGCCTTGGAGGTGCTTTGAAGCACAAGATCAGGAGACCAGATTGTGGTTATAAAAGGAGGAGTATGAGAGCCATTTAATGAGTAGAGTGGCTAGACTGAGAGAAGAGAGGCCCAGGGAAAGAGGTTGAGAAAGAGAGACACACAGTATACACACAGCAGTTTATTTTTTCATTGTTATATGAGGACACTGACAAGATGAGCTCTGAGTAGTATTCAGTTCAACTAACAATGAGACATTCTATTGCGAACTGCAGGCGTACATCATGCGTGTTATCTTAGAATGCAGACTGAATTAAAAGATTCTAGATGTGGAGATGGAAATGAGACACAAGGAGATCAAAGCAGCTGAAAGAATGAGGCAGAAGTGGGCCACAAAAGAGAAAAGAAAGAAATTGAATGAAGCTGCTGAAAGACATTACTAAATTATGGTTAGGATTAGGTAGAGGTCCACCTGACTCCTATATGCTAACCCTAACCCTATCCCCTACCCCTGTCTCGAACACTAACACTATGTATTAATTTACTAAAACCCTTTTTCTAAATAGTACCACTACCTTGATGACACTTGATCATGGGTTTGAAGCTGGGGTTTACTGATAATGAATTATTAGAGTGACAGAAGTATTCATTGTCTTCTGATTTAGTATTTTTAGTGGTCAGTGTTATGTGCATTCAGTTTTTTTTTATTTTTTATATATACATATGTTCATTGTGTTTTTGGTTTTCTGAAGTCATGATATAATCGTACATATCTACCTATCTATAGGATCATAGGAAGTTACTAGGCTATTGGCCCTAATGCCCTTACAAGTCTAGCCAAGAATTTAGTGTATGTTCCAACAAGTCAGCATCCTATGCCACTGTCCAGCAGGGACACAGGTGGAGCCTCAGGCATGTATTTTCTGTTTCCCATCGAGTTATCCAGGTTATCCAGGTTGCACTTAAAAAGGGTTAATGAGGTATTCTGCTTTATGTGGAGAGGAAGTATATTCCACAGAAGGAGGAGTCTCTGGCACACAAATCTGTCCCACCAACAAGTCCTACTGATGTCACAGACTAGGTTGAGGTCACGCATGCGGGTTATTCAAGTGGAGTTTGATTTGTGGATATGCAGCAGTCCAATCGGGGAAGGGTCTGAGATTGTTTTGTATGCCAGACATAGGTCACCTCTGAGGAGTCTGTAGAAGACTGGGTAGATGAACAGAGCTTTTAGCCTATCTGTGTGGGGTAGATGTTTGAGGCCCTGGATTCTCCGGGTGAGGAACCTCTGTGGTCTCTCCAGCTGCTACATGTGCTTTGTGAGGTACATGCCAAAAGGGGTATTGTACTCAATAGTAGGTCTTATAAGGGAAGACTGCAGGGATGTTATGACCACCTTGTCCCTGGATGAGATACCCTTACTAATGAGGTTAGCCATGTAGAAAGGTTTCCATACAGCAGAGGCAATATGGTGGTCAAAAGTCAGTTTGCTATCATCATGGGTGCCTAAGTCTCTCACAACTGACTGCGTGCTCAATGTGATAATTTGTGGGGACGTCACTCTCCCCGAAAGGGATGATGATGTGTTTTTTGATATTCAGTTTGAGGCCATGTTTCTGGCACCAGTCATTTGTTTGGGTGAGGCCCTCTTGGAGGATGTCCACATCATTAGGGGAACTGATGACAGCAACCAGCTTACAGTCATCTGCAAACTTGGTCAGCCATGACCCACTAGATTTGGCCTGCACCTCCGAGAAGTATATCCTAAACAGCAGAGGCAGCAAGACTGATCCATGGGGTACACCACTTGTTACGGGTCTGCTACTTGAAGTAGTTTCCCCTATTTTTACTAGGTGGGTTCTACCAGTGAGCCAGTTTGCTATCCATCTGGTAACATATGGATTGATGACCAGTTGAGAGAGTTTATCTATTATACCTGAGTGGGGAATAGTATCAAAGGCTTTGGCCAGGTCAGGGTAGGCGGTGTGCACCATCTTCCTCTCTTCTATGGCCTTGGTGACTGTCTCAAAGAAGTCAACCAAATTTAACAGGCATGACCTCCCCTTGACAAAACCAAACCATGTGGGATCAAGTGTCTGGAGGTTGCCAATGTCCTTGTTAATAAGGTCCATGATAATCTGCTCCATGGTCTTGCAAATCAGGCTAGTTAGGCTGATGGGTCTATGACTTCCTGGATTGGTGGACGCTCCACCTTTGTGCAAAGGAATGACAGTTGCTGCCCTGCACTCGGCTGGGATGAAGACGGTACTCAGGCTTTGGTTGAATAGGGTGCCTAATGGTGCTGCACGTTCCTACCTGAGTTCATGTAGGATGCAGCCTGGGATGTTATCGGGTCTCATGGAGGTTGTATTTTTTGCCTTAGAGAGGGCAGTGATGACTTGCTCCCTAGAGATAAGGGTTAGGGGAGCAGGTACTGGGGATGTCCTGTTTTACTGATCAGGGGACAGAGGGGTGAAGTTTTCACTGAACCCGTCTGCCAGCAGGTTGGCTATATCTACAGTGTTTGTGTATGTGGTGTCCTTGACCACCAGTTCTGAGCAGATCTGGGTGTTTCCTTTGAGATAGCAGACATATGTGAAGAAGGCCTTATGATTATCTTTAGTAGATGTGGCCAGTTTGAACTCAAAGTTTGGTTTGAAGGATTTCACTAGTGCTCTTATTTGCTTGTTCAGGCTAAGGAGAGATTGCTTTCAATTAGGCACCTGCTCCTTATTGGTCCTGGAAAGCAATTTATTTCCTTTTATTATAGAGTTTATTTATTGTAGATGTCCACCAGACAGGTTTACTCTTCCTTGAGGAGGAGGATTTCGTCCTGTCTGTTTTTTTCTGATTCCATGCAACTATATAAATGCTCATATAGTAATTTGGTGTGTGCCAGTTCCTATGGAGGGGGAGGGGGCTATGAAGCTGTTTATACCTTCCCTCAGGAGGTTGTAATCAGCTATGGAAAATATTTTTTATTTGACCCTAGCTGAGGGGGGGGGGGTGGTGACTTTGAAAGTGACTGCTTTGTGGTTGGATTTTATCAGGGATGATGGCACTGTAGGGATGCTGCAGTGGTTACTCATGTTGGTTAATAGCAAGTCCAAGATATTTTCACCTCTTGTAAGGGTGTCACCCAACTGTTCCAAGGCATTTGCTTTGATGAAACCAAGGAATCTCTCAGCATTTGTGTTTTGGCATGAGTATTTTTTCCAGTCTATGGCTGGACAGTTAAAGTCATCAAGGATCAGGGTAAAGGGTTGAATCTTGATAGATTCGAAGAGGTCCAGATAGGTGGAGTGGGCATCTTGAGTCAAAGTCGGAGGCTTATAGCTAGCTCTGATTTGAATAGGGGTCTTGTCAATTGTTAACTGCACCTGGAGTGTTTCCTGTGCATCACACTGTTTGACCAGCCTAGAGGTGTGTTTCTCTTTTATATATATATATTGCAACTCCACCTCCTTTTGTTTTGCTGCCTATGGTTTGGGGACTGAATGAATGAATGATAGGATGAGTAACCTGGTATGGCTGGGGTGCTCTCCGTAGCTTTGAACCAGGTTTCTGTGACTGCACAAATGTCAGCTTCTTCCAGGGTTAAGAATGCTTGCAATGAGTGCAGTTTCATGTTTAGACTCCTAGCGTTTAGCAGCATGACCTTTAATTTTAGTTTGATGAAATTTTCATGTTGGTAGTTTTGACCTCATGGCATTGCCTAAAAAAGGCACTATGGGGGAGGCAAGAAACTTTTCCAGGAGCCTGAAGCCTATCTCTGGCAAGGCATCATGGTTTGGCAATCATGTCATCCCAGGCTGACAGGTATTGGATCCCCTTGGAATGACACCAGAAACTAAGCCAATTGTTAAAGTCAATCATTTTCTGTTTGTATTGAGGCATCATTCCGGGTGATGATAGAATACTGCTTAAGGCTAGGAACATACCTGTCTGGGACACATATATTTAGCGAGCTCAATCATGTCTCTCTTCATATAGTCAAGGGAGGTACATCCAGCGAGGAATCATAACAGTACCTGTTGAGAGACTTAAGTACATTGGTGATATGGTGGATTTTGGCACCCGACAAACAACTAACCGTGACTTTCCCCTTATCCAGCCTGGTGAGAAGCACATCTGTGTGTCTCACAATGGAGTCTCCCATGACTAATATGTTGGGTTTATTCATTTGCAGTGCCACAATGCTGTACATGGGCCTATGACATTCTCAGTATAACCAGGCTGTACATGGGCTTATGACATTCTCAGTATCACCAGGCTGTACATGGGTCTATGACATTCTCAGTACCACAAGGCTGTACATGGGCCTATGACATTCTCAGTATAACCAGGCTGTACATGGGCTTATGACATTCTCAGTATCACCAGGCTGTACATGGGCCTATGACATTCTCAGTACCACCAGGCTGTACATGGGCCTAGGACATTCTCAGTACCACAAGGCTGTACATGAGCCTATGACATTCTCAGTGCCAAAAGGGTGTACATGGGCCTAGGACATTCTCAGTACCACAAGGCTGTACATGAGCCTATGACATTCTCAGTATCATAAGGCTGTACATGGGCCTATGACATTCTCAGTACCACAAGGCTGTACATGGGCCTATGACATTCTCAGTACCACAAGGCTGTACATGGGCTTATGACATTCTCAGTATCGCCCGGCTGTACATGGGCCTATGACATTCTCACTACCACCAGGCTGTACATGGGTCTATGACATTCTCAGTATCACAAACCAACAAAAACTTAGAATCAAAAATAAAACACCAAAATGGATGTGTTCCGGACCAGCGGGTTACTGTTCCCAAATGTGGTAGCAAAACAGTGAAGTAAAATTCAGAGAATATCCAAAATTCCACTTTTTATTTTAAGCTCTAATCTCAGGTTTTTCGTCAGCTACACACCTGCGAACCGTTGAGCCTATGGCGATAGGCTGGTGCGGTTGCACCACCAGGCAGGTCAGTAATTCTCTCCCTGTAACTGTAAATAAATATATAAGTATGACAGTTAGCAAAAGAGTGAAGTGTAGTCACTAATTAATAAAATGTGCAAGTAACAGTGTAAGAGGGTTTGCAAGTATTGCTTGATTACATAAGTGTGATGCAGCCTGTAATCCAAACATAAAAATGAAACAAGTCTGAAATAAAGATGTCCCACCTGTAATATAATAGTACATAACCTGCAGCAGGCTGAAAAGTACAGCTGCAGAAGCTGAGTAAAACACGTGTGAAATATATCCCTGTTGAAACTCAGAAACATGACATAAGTGAGACTGTTGGAAAGGATTGTTATAACTACAGGTAAAACATGTCAATAAAGCCTAGAATTAAGTACCATCCTGAATTGTAAAAATAAAACAAGTGAGAGAGTGTGAGAAAAAGGTATGAATCCACCAATAAAGTAGTAATAACTCCTGAATAAAGTATACTGCAGTCAGTACAGAATGAAATGAATGTGACAGGCAGAACCAAACAGCAACATGTGTTAAAACAGTACTGCAGCTGGAATGTGTGTCCCAAAATCTGGATATGTTGCTCTCAGTCTGCAATATGCAGATAGTATGGTTATCTGAAATACCAAACATCCACAGTTGTCTATAGCTATATAAAGCAAATGTATCAGGATGATGTAGCTGAACAGAGCCAGATATGAATGTGTATGAATAAAAATGAAATGTATATTGATGTAGCAGTAACATTCCTATCACCAACCTGAAGTAGTTATCACATAGGAAACTGTAGGCAGAACTGTAGTGTGTACATATCTGCAGCTAGTAGAAATGTACAGCATATGTATTGGTATTTGAAGGTGTTAATTAAATATTTCTTCACCCTACCCTATAACCACATATAATCCATTCCACGTGAAATTGGTATGTGCAATCACAATTAACACCCCTGGACATTTGTCCTGTTGGTTCATACATATTTGCATGTACGTTGATGCATCTGCCCTGTTCATACAACCAAACCTGATGGCCTGTTGCCATCAATCAACCCTGCATGTTGTTGGATTGTGTATTGCTGTTCAAATTATGCATGTGTTAGGCTTGCTGTTCAATGGCTTGAATATATGGGTGTTTGGTTAATGGGAATACTAACGCATGCTGTTACAACTAATTGTGAATGGTATTGTACGTTACTAACCCAAACTGTCATAACATAATGCAAAACATAGGATGATAGGGAAGGCGGGTTCCAGCGGACCCACCTCTCCCACCTCAGCTGGCGAGTGCACCTGGCAGTAGTGCCCAGGCTGGACCCTCCTCCGGTGGCCCTGTGCCACCTGTGGGTGGAAGCGCTGCAGGGGATGGGGCTCGTTCCCCCTCTGCAAGCGTGGCCAGAGGAGAACATCCACTCACCCTCCGTAGTGTCCGGACTATGGTGCATAGGGAGATCCGGCACGCTGTGCTTGGGCCCCTACGCCAGCTTCAGGCACCGGTGGCACAACTCACAGGTGTGCCTGCTGCCCGGCCTACACAGCCCCCAGCACAGCCCCGTCCTAGGCAGTGAAGGCACAGTGGCAACTGCCCATGGGTGGGGATCTCAGTTCCACTGTTGCCATCTGTGGGCTCATGGGCTCGAGATATCCAAACATCCGTCCCCGTCAATTGTGTAACCCCCCCACATGTGTCATACACCGCCCCTGTATGCGTCTTGTTTGTCTTGTCTGTTAACCTACCTAACCTACCTCCACAGCTATACCGACTTCCTGTACCTGACATACCACTCTCACCTGAAAAAAAAAAAAAAAAAAAGGGCACTCTGTACCCACAAAAAATTACGCCCCATACATAGCTGCCCATTTTGCACACATGTCTGCTGGACATGGAAACTGTCAATTACAATTGGCTGTACAACAAGTATTATTGTTGTCCTTACACCTCTCTCAGGGGTGGAAGGTTTCAAATGTCACACCAAATTACAAACATATGCACAGCTGTTGCTGACGAAGAAATGGGCAGCTATGGGCCTTACCTACATCTCTCCTGCAAAACCCGAGCTTGTTTCCCTACTGTCCTACCCTCTTTGTGACCCCATTTTCACCACTTTCCTATCTCCCCATTTTCTTTTCTTTCAAAGAAAATAGCGGGTGTGCGCGAGAGTAAGCACTTTTAAGCAGTAGTAAGCGGGTGTGCGTGAAGCTAAGCGGCAGTGCGCATGCGTGACCTCCACGCAAACCAGCGCTATTCCGCTTACAACTGCTTAAAAGTGCCTTAGTCACTATGAATGACAAGGCCTGTAGTTTTCTCAGCAGCAAAATAAAATACCTCCCTCATTCTCGAACCCAGGAAACACTAGTCTGCATGACTTACCACTAAGCCATGAGTGCTATACAAGAACATTGTGCTGAAAGAAATATATCATAAAATAGTAGGAATTAATTTAAAGGGAATATACAAGTCAAGAACACAAAGCATATCATGTATATTTACTGTCAAATCTAGTGGATTTGTAAAATAGTACTGT
This sequence comes from Protopterus annectens, assembly GCF_019279795.1. NCBI lineage: Eukaryota > Metazoa > Chordata > Ceratodontiformes > Protopteridae > Protopterus > Protopterus annectens. Next base: position 584,343,058 of record NC_056745.1, on the reverse strand, counting down.
GTGCTGAGAAACAGTCATGCTAGTTGGTAGCTACTAGGTAATAATGTCACAGTAGCATCTGGCAAGCCACACACATACTCAGAGCAGGATAAACACAGCCATAGTTGAATAGTTAAGAGTTCAGACATAGCAACTGTGACTGAGTTACAGGGATGTCCCTGATGTGAAAACAAATGTCAACTGTGCCCCACTGACACCCTGCCAAATGTACTAACAGTAGCTTACAGAACAACATGCATTGCAGTGTCTACAACACAGCCTGAAATATGAGAGACATACCAACCCTTACACTCACAGAAGAGTGTCCACAGCAAACCAGCATGGTCCCCACCCTGATAATCTGAAAGGGCTACGCCTACCTAACAGACCTTGTTATAGCACAGGCCTGTAATCACAGTGAGAACTGCAATCACTACACAACAGGCTGCATGCAATTAGTAAATGCTGGCTAACAAATGGTGCAGAGGCCATCACATGGACATGTGCAGATACCTACAAAAGCAATCTGTATTCCCAGTCCACACATGCAATACTGTCATTGCACCCACTGGAGGTAGAGAGAGAGAGGGAGAGAGAGAGAGAGAGAAAACCAAAAAAAAAAAAAAAAAAAGAAAGAAAGAAAGAGAAAGAAATAACAAACCGGAAACATCAAGGCAAAGAGGCAGACAGCAGGCCAAGTAACTGCAAGCCTACACAAACAGCTGCAACAAACACAGGTAATGTAAAGTACTACTATAATACTCTACATATTGTGAACCCTCCGGATGTGTTATTGGTCTGTATCTATGTATATGAGGATGTGCATAGGGACGGGGACATATTGAAACTGTCACTGAAGGCTCCACATACATATGTATGTGATGGTAGCTATGTGCACATAGCAATGTAGGTTGTAGTGCAATGTACAAGTAGGTGTTACAGTAATGGGTGTTCAGCAGTACTTTACTGTGTGTATACATATGTCGACCTAAAAAGGAGTGTATATACATATATATATATATATATATATATATATATATATATATATATAGATATATATAACATGTGTATACGTATGTATATCGAGATATGTATGTATACATATATATATAATATGCATATGTGTATACATAGATAGAGAGGGATGTAGAAATACATAGACAGATATAGTTTCACAGTGGCATAGTATAGTACTAGGCTATCTACAGACAGTGTATAGAATAGATTTAGAAACCTGTGCCTCTTTATAGTAGTGACAGAGTGAAGACCCCCCCCTACATAATAGCATTAGTGTACTGTGCCTCTGTCTAGTAGTGACACAGAGAAGACCCCTGCTGTAAACCTATGATCGCCCATCCACTTGTCAAGAATGCACATGAAGAGTGTCAGTGAGGGTCTCTGCCTAACATGAACTGGGATCCTGTTCCACAGTATGGGAAGCCTCTTAGTGATGGATCTGTCCCTACAGTATGTCCTATTCATATGTGTGCTGAGGTTTAAATCTGTAGCTGTCGTGCTTCTGATGGATTTGGATTGTATGAGGTGGAACATGTCCATCACTACCAGATTGGACATGGCCTACTACATCAGGCACAGATCACCCCTATGTAGGCAGTATGCTATGGAATAGAGCATGAGTTATGTTAGTCTGGCAGCATATGACAGTTGTTGCAGACCCTTGATCCACCTGGTGATGTATTCATGGGGTCCCCCTAGCTGTTGCAAGTGCCAGGTGAGGTACATACCAAATGGGGCATAGTACACAGTCATGGGCCTGATAAGGGAGGAGTATAAGGGTACAATGACCTCTTTTGATGTGGATGTGAATCCCTTCATGATAAGGTGGGCAAGGTAGGAAGTCCATCCAACCACTTTGGCAATGTGGGTGTCAAATGGGAGGTCAGCATTGCACAGTGTCACCAGATCTCCGATTACTTTGTCTGTACTCAGTGGGTTATTGTCTATGTGATAATATGTAGGTACATTGTCCGTCCAAAAGGGTATGAGTATACATTACGTGGCATGCAGTGTCAGGCCATGACTCTGCCACCAGTTGTTGGTGTCTGTGAGGCCTGTCAGTAGGATGTATGTGTCAGCAGGTATATTGCCTATGGTGCCTAGTATGCAGTCATCTTTGTACATTGTCAGCCACTACCCTCCCATGTCTGCTTCCACATCTGTGAATGATATGCCGAACATGAGTAGTCCCAGGACAGAGCCCTGTGGGACACCACATGTGACTGGCTCTGAGTCTGACATGGCACCAGTGAGGTTGACTATAGGGTTTCTATCCATTAGCTGGTTTGCAACCCATCACGTGACATATGGATTTACATGTTAGCTGTTGATCATGTCTATGATGGCAGAGTGTGGTATTGTGTTGAATGCTGTAGGCAAGTCCAGGTAGGCTGTATGGACCGCTATGCCCTCAGCAATGACTATAGTGACTGATTTGAAAAGGTCAACCAGGTTCATAAGGCAGGATCTGCCCTCTACAAAGCCAAACCGGGTGGTATCAAGTGTCTAAGTCCCCAATGTCTCTGTGTATGGGTACCATAATGATCCTTTCCATAGTGTTGCAGACCAGGCTGGTTAAGCGTATGGGGCGGTAGTTACCAGGGTCTGTAGAGGTGCCTCCTGTGTGGAGTGGGACTACTGTTGCTGTATGCCAGTGTCCAGGTACATATGCTGTAGTAAGGCTATGGCTGAATAGCATGTAATGTGCATGTGTAGCTCCTCTTGCAGTTCACGTAGCATGCAACCTGCAATACCGTTGGGTCCCATTGCTGCTGTGTTTACAGCTCTGCTGAGGGTGGTTCCCAGCTGGACATATGAGATGACAGGGAGGTTACAGTCAGCTGGGATAAGTAATTCCACATGTGTGGGTGAGGGAGTGTAGAAACCTGCACTAAACCTGTCTGCCAGACTGTTGGCATTATCTGTGTGTTCAGTGTAGCGTATGTCACTGTGAACTAACTGTGAACACAACTGAGGGTTCCCACCCAGGTGTGTAACATAGCAGTGGAAGGCCTTGTGGTTATCTGTAGTGACCACAGTGATGTCCCTCTCATTGTTGGCCTTGCATGTTTGTACGACAAAACCTATCTGTCTACTACTGCTGATGAGAGATGCCGTAGCTCTATGGAAGTATGCTCTGCCGTGCAGTAGCTACCATCTGTTGTTATACAAGTTGTTCAGTGCTGGGGTCCACCAGACAGGATGCCTGCCCTTGGTGGAGAGGTTCATGGTTCCATTTGTGATTGCATGATCCATGCATTCTTGGAGATGTCTGTAGAAGCATATGTGAGGGTGTCTGCATTGTGGGAAGTGGATTACACTGGCCCAGTGGGCATTAAGGATACCAACTCAGTTATAAAACGTGTAAAGTCGGCATGTGAGAGGTTTCCCACTGTAGTCTGTTGTGTTGTGGGGGAGGTGGGATATGTATATCCAGGGTGATTAGTCTGTGGTCAGATGTAACTAGTGAGGGGTATACTTCCAGTGTGTAGCACATTGTCCCTATGTTTGTGATGATCAGGTCTAGTATATTATCTCCTGTTGTGGGAGAGGTGTCTAGCTGTTCCATTGCATTTGACATAGTGAATACCAGGAACCTTTGGGCTAGGGTGTTTGGGGTAGAATAATGCACCCAGTGTATGTTAGGGTAGTCGCACTATCCCAATATGATGGTGTGTGGTGGGACATTCATATCCTCCAATGTCTACAGGAAGGCCGACTGTGGTCCCTGAGATCGGGAGGGTGGTCTGTAACATGCTACCAGTTGTATAGCAGGTTTGCCTATGGTTATCTGCACCTGGATGGTCTGTGATGCTTCATGTGTTGCCACTAACCTGGAGGTGTGTGTGTCCTCGATGAATATGGACACACCCCCTCCCTTTTCGTTTTGTCCCAAGTCCTGGGGCCAAAATGCATGATATGGGGTATAGCCTGGTACCGCTGGTGTGCTGTCAGAAGCTTTGAACCAGGTTCTCACGTACTGCACAGACATCGAGATTGGTAGAATATGTATGTACAGATATATGTAATACACACATACATATATAGATATCTGTAGAGACTTACACATATACAGATAGATCTGACTGACAACAGATTTGTCTATATATGACTATCTCTCACTCTCTGTCCCACCCCCTCACACTCACACTCACCCTGTGTCTCTCTCTCTCACTCTCTCCCCCTCTCTCCCAACATCTATATGTATATATCTACATCTAGATATACATATGATATATACATATATACAAACAGATATATATCCATATACAGATATAAATATATCAATACATATATATATATATATATATATACATATATATATATATATATATATATATATATATATATATATATATATATATATATATATATATATATATATATATATATATATATATCTATGTACATATATAGACTGTGTGAGGCACATGTGTGCAGATGTCTTGCTACAGGTGCCTGGTGTCACAGGCATGGAGTGAACACCAGTGTGGATACTGGAGTACCATACCCTATTCAAAAACACTGACACCAGTAACCACCACATATGTACATGCCTGCCCACCACTGCATGTGTCAGGGGGGAACAGGGTCAACAAGTGTACAATAGGCTCCACATCGATACACACAGTGGCACACTAGTCCTGTAATACCTGTACATGGAATGTGCCAGCGGACATGGTGTGTCAGCTATGGACATGTAGGTCACTGTACCCCTCCACACCCCACAATGTCCTACATGGTATGTACCTCCCATGACAGCTACAGATATGGTGAAGGACACAGACGTATGCAAGTAACTGTGTCAATGCTCTCAAACACCAAAGAGCGCACACAGACTACCTACATAGAGGTTACCACTGCTGGATATACATAGTTCGGTCACACAACATCCACAACACAAATTACCTACATCTGTCATCCTTGTCACTGCAGTATAGAGCACATGGTGGAGGTATGGGACCCTACCCACAGATATGACATACCCTGTAGTAGACCACACAGAATTAAGAAGCAAGCCTCCCCATGAGTAGATGTCAGACATACCCCTGCTGAATGTTATGCTGATAGGTAATATGCCATATGAGTCACCCTGTGTAACTGTTTGTATGGAGCAGGTACGATCATAACACATGTGTCACAAGGGGCAGGGTAGCATAACAGTATGCTTCTGTAGGCCCAGGGCCAAAAGCACACTACCTACCTAGGATGCAATGCACACCCATTAACACATTGCAAACGGAATATGTGAGGTGGAATGAGTGTGCTAGTGACTGGGTGCATGTTGTGTACTGGTGTGATCGCTCACCATGACTGTCTGTCTGTTATGGTAGTGTGTGTCCTTGGTGTGAGGCCAGAGACAGGTGTGTGGGGTATTGCGATCAACACATACTACATTGCCATATGTTGTGCTGTGTTACCCTGTATGTCACTGTGGTGTAGGTAGGGTTATGGCAAGTAAGAGTAGTGTGCAGTACCAGTGAAATATGTAACATGCATTGTGTGCAGTGCATGGGCTGATAATGTTCCCCATACAGTACCTTGATTCAAACCCCCAGTGTGAGGTTGTGTATTGTACCTGAAACAGTGCGTTGACTGCTGCAGTATACTAGTCTGTTGTATGGAGTATGCCAGGTACCGTTGCACAGTTGTCAGATGAGCACTGATATCTGGTCATGTACATGTGTATCCCCCAATAGACAGACAGATGCTATATATGGTGCCTAAGTTATATCACTGCAGTCAAGTATAATGTGTATTATGTGTGCTATAGTCTGCTGACAGATATTGCTGACATATTTCCCTTCTCCTTTTCAGGGACATGGTTCACCAGCGGAACCCAGTCTACTCCGCTGCAGAAGAGGAGGAGATACACCAGAGCCTGGTGTGGGATATCGCTGTACTCTTTTCCCGCACCAGCCAGAACCAGCAGGAGAGGGCTGCACTGTGGCAAGACCTGGTGCGTCGGGTAAATGACATAGGCACACATAACCGGACATATGAGCAGGTACGCCATCACTGCAGTGATTTAATTAGAAATGTCTATCAGCGTGCATTGGATATCCACAGGCAACAGCTTGCCACAGGTGGTGGGGTGGCTAGACATCCCCCCCCCCTCACCAGACTGGAGGGACTACTCCTGAGTGTTGTGGCTCCAACACAGCAGCAACAACAACAGCATACATGTGTAATGATGGAGGCTGGAGCCACACAGCAGCAGGACACAGAGCGTGCAGGTAACATGCCATGTGTATAGTGACCAGTCTGTACACTGTTAGGTTATGCATGTGTGGGGTGTGTCCTCGATTTGTAGCTGTTATCTTGGTAATTATTGTGCATTAGTGATAACCTCATTATCTGCAGTACATCTGTGGAAACTAACTGTTGCACTACTGAACTGTAACATGCCCACAGTATCAATGGCACAGTTGTGCCCACTGACGATGAATGTCTCTTTTCCGCAGGTCCCTCTGGTGTAGCAGAAAGGCAGCCTATCCATGCTGGTGAGTGTGTAATACCATTACCTTCACTACTCTGTATACTAATAGTAATAATAGGCTGAAGCAGTAGTGCAATGTGTTTGATAGCAGGTGTGTTTGTGTCTGTGGGTTGACATCTCATATACTGAGGTGTGTGCATGTGTGCATGTGTGCATGTGCCCATGTGTGCATGTGTGCATGTGTGCATGTGCCCATGTGTGCATGTGTGCATGTGCCCATGTGTGCATGTGCCCATGTGTGCATGTGTGCATTTGTGCATGTCCGCATGTGTGCATGTGCCCATGTGTGCATGTGCCCATGTGTGTATGTGTGCATCAGTGGTGGCATTGTGTACACATTGTAAACTGTGTTTCCTGTCTTACTCCCACAGGTTCTGGTGCTGCTCTGGTGTCATGCAGCAGGGAACCTGAATCAGCTGCTGTGGATAGTGATGATGATACCTGTGTAATGGCACAGGTAGGTGTGCCAGGGTCCGTCATTGGTCAGCCAATTGACACTACACAGCTGTCGACCCCATCTATGCGCACAGTCATCCTGCCAATGCATCCTTTGTCACCAATGTCCCTAGGTGATGGACAGGATACAGTGGGCATTGACCAGGGTAATGTGGTACTGGTGGCACATGCATCCCCACACTGCAGCCATGGCCAGGGCCCTGACACGTTACCACACAGGCAGACATCCATGGGTTCTCGTGGGAGCATCCGTGGGCATACCGCCCCTGTCAGACGTGCCCACAGAGGTCTTTCAACCCCAGCTATGTTCCGGGCTGTAATGCAGCCACAGTCACGTATGGAATGGTACACCAGACAGGGTCTGAGGGAGCTGAGAGCATGTCGCACAGCCATGAGTGACAGTATACGTGATGTTGCGGCTGCCATCCGCAACTTCACCGAGGTCATTGACAGACATTAGGGGGACACATTAGATCTGTTCCACAACTATATGTCCATGAGCCAGGTCAATGGTGGACGGTTGAGGTGTCGACGTGGCCGTATGCCAGCAACAGCAGCAGCTGGCAGCCGTCGTGGATGACAACAGGGCCGCGGCCGCTCACATAGTGCCAGCAGCAGCCCCAGCACAGCTGGGTCTGTGCTGTCATTGGACCGCCCCAGGAGACCACGTGCACATGGTGCTGGACAGTCCCAATAGGGACCTGTCTCCACTCAACAAACACCTGCTTCTGATGACAGTACCCAGTCTGGATTGGTACCTGATACGGTCCGTAGCACCCCTGCCAGGCACAGGTACCATGTCCATGGCCACAGACAGTGATCTGTATGTCCTGGCAGGTACAGTCTGCGGCTGTCCACAAACACCTGTATATGGCAGCCATGAGGTGGGACTGTGTGCATTCATACACACATGCAAAGTGATAACACCTAGGGCTACCGCATACACGCACACACTGCATCAACATTTCCCCATCTTGTACTGCTGTCCCTCACCAACACACACACACACACACACACACACACACAGACATGTCAATTGGTTGTATCAGTGGCAGACTCAGGCATACCAGGTACACACCCTGTGCATATGATGAAACTGTGCCACCTCCTGCAATCTGTAAGATTGGTGCAGGACCAGGTTAACATGGTGCTGATGCACAGGGTGACTACATAGACATATTGTAATAGTATGATGTTGACAACAGTACAGTGTAATTATAGCATTGTGGGTATATACCAGCATGCCTGATGCAGTTACAGTATGAATGGCATTGTATTGTTTTGTACACCCATACTAATTACCACAGTGTTCTGTCTGCACATCTTTGCATACTGGTGGTGAGGCTGTGAAGGGATGGCCACCTACATAGGTAGCACAGGGGATACAACAATGTACATATTGATACTCAATGATGGCCATGTCAACTGCGAGTTGCATGCTGTCCACACACGACTCTGCAATGCAGATGTTTCAGGATGTTGATATCTGTGCAGTACTACACAGCAGGTTCAGGGCTCACAAGAGCACATTAGCACTACAAGGTCACACCTCATACCATGCATAACAGCACCAAAACACAGAACTAACTATGACAGGAGGGAGAGTGTCCATAGATGTCAAGGATACTGTGGTGCCAGGACAGGTAGCATACATCATACTACGTTTGGAACTGCTGAGTGAGGGCTCAGTGTCTGTTATTTGACATGTGTATTATTACAGGTATGAGCACTTGGGTATCAAGCCAGTTATTCAACATTACGAAGGTACGTGGTCTATACACTTGTGGGGGTTGCGGCTGGACCCAGCCCATCTGACCTGGGAATGTCTGGGTACTGGCTTAGAGTGCCTGCATATATGCACTGTTACATACTGGAAGTTGTACACCTTGTTTGTTGTAGCATAGTCTACATACAGGCCTGCTGACTGTAGCTTTGTTTGTATGCATGTTTGCCTGTTATGTTCCTGAAACACTGATTCCACCTGCGGTGCAGATATACAGTGCCTCTGTGGATCCCTAGTGACATCTGTGTTGCTTACTGTACTGATGTCCATGTGTCACTTGACAGACTGTCACTGTTTGAACTGTTTGCATGTAGCTTGCCTGTAACACATTGCATATGATATACCTCACATTTGCTCAAGACAGCATTCATATATGCCAGCACTAACAATTCAGGAGCACTACACCCTCACATAGTCACCTTGAGTACCTTGTCCCCCATTGGCCCTATGTGTCGTTACTTAGTGTGGGAGTCACAATGCTATGGAAGCATGTGCAAAGGTCACCTGTCGATCTACTCTCAGGTCCAGTTGGTGAATCTGTGAGTCATGTGGCAATGTTACAGCTGCCTCATGTACACAGACAACCCTCTCCCCTTCCCATACATGTACAACACATGTGAGAGATGCAACCACATAGCCAAACTGGGGGCTAAGCTCTGTTTACACAGCACTGGCATTCCCTGTCAGGTGGAGTGGAATACTACAGTGAATACAGTACCGGTCTCCCATAGACCTGCCATGACCACAATCCAAACACAGACACACACAGGTACATTATTGGGCTCTCAGAATAGCATCCTGTCTGAGCAGCTGACACCTGCAAAGCAGACACACAAGCAAACATTATGCCAGAGCAGAGCACATGTGACACATAGCTCACAAAGCCTGTCTGCTAAACAGTGTCAGGCCATACGGCTAGACAACACACCTGCTACGGTTGTATGAGGTACCTCTATTGACACGTACACGGTGGTCCTGCTCCCAGGCTGAACAAGGTGACGGTCACGCTGAGCTGCCCATCAGGCACTATGATCCACCACATAACACAAGCAAAGCAGTCACTCCAAGGCATGTAGCAGTATGACTCAGTCATTGTCTGTGCCAGTGTGTATGACCTCTGACGCACCTCCCTGGACTACATGTTAGGGGACATGGAGGGGCTCTCTAAGGTTATGGCACAGGCTGGTATGACCCTGGCTTTGGGTAGCATCTCACCCTCACCATGAATGCTGCCACAATATGTAGACAGGTTCATCGGTTTCTGCACTTAACGTATCTTTCAGTGACATCCAAAGGGGATCCAATGCCTGTCAGTGTGGGATTACATGCTGGACATGCCACATTGCTTTGCTTGGGACAGCTTGCACCTGTCACCCATGGGCCGTTGTATATTGGCAGAGGCTGTTGCTACACACATACTGCCTTTGTATGCAAGGCTGACATTACATAGCCACCTACACAGGTAGCACACAGGATGGGACACTAATAGCAATGCTACTCAACAGCAGCAGTGTAAACCTCAAGATGCATGCAGTGGAAACTATCCTTAGCATGGGATACAGTAATATCCGTGCAGTAACAGACTCCTGGTACAAGGCTCCCAGGTGCACACCATCAGTGCCAGGTCATTCCTGATTCCATGCTTGTCATCCCCTACACATGCACCAAAACAGAACAGGGGGGATGTATCCAAAGGCACCTCAGACACACACACCCCCAGGCTGGTGGCACTGCACAAAGCCCAAAAAAACAAACATTGAGAGCAAAAACCTTTATCCAAAAACAAAGCTTTCAAGCCAAAACCCTTTTTCGATGTTTAACAAAAGGTACAATAAAATCACATGTTTAAATACAAGCCCAAGACATCACATGACCCGCAGCCATGGTCATATGACCTGAATTAGTACAAACTTACAATAAAACAGATAAAAAACAGACATATTATAATAAAACTACATAAAAATATGCTTACTCAATAAAATATCATATTATTCAACATATTCAAAATATAAACATGCTAATATATGTTATTATTTTAATCTTGTGTGCTGTATTTTAGTCAAAACAGGCTTTAATGAAACACTTGCATTCAATCCTGGTGCCACATCTGCTGCTAGTCTTACAATCCAATCATATTCTCTATTGTCTAACAAATTACACAGGTCCCCCCCCCTTTTGACACACTAACAGTGTCTATAACCCTAAACTTAAAAGTGTGGGATATACCATAACATTTTACATGCTTAGATAAAGCATTCGTGTCACTCCCATTCCTTATGTTGGATTTATGTTCTATAATCCTGTCTTTAAGTTTTCTAGTAGTTTTTCCAACATAAAAGGAGGGACAGGTGTCACATTTTATTATAATATGTCTGTTTTTTATCTGTTTTATTGTAAGTTTGTACTAATTCAGGTCATATGACCATGGCTGCAGGTCATGTGATGTCTTGGGCTTGTATTTAAACATGTGATTTTATTGTACCTTTTGTTAAACATTGAAAAAGGGTTTTGGCCTGAAAGCTTTGGTTTTGGATAAAGGTTTTTGCTCTCAACGTTTGTTTTTTTGGTCATTGTTTTATTTAACAGCAGTGTTGGATATTATAAGGCACTGCACAAAGCATCAGAGCCTCTCCATGTGCAACACACAGTGGGTTAGACTGCCTTCAGGTTCATAGCCTGGCACACACCACACTCCCATACCCAGGAAACCCACTTGGCCTTCCTGACAACACTGAGAATATGACGGTCTCTACACACACCATTATATGGTTGTACTGCAACTACCTAAACATACAGTGTGAGCATTATTCTAGCTGCAAGACCCTATCTGAAGGTGTGTTATCATTCATTTCCTGCATTGCTATGGAACAACTTGTTACCACTCCCACAAGTGGTGACAACATGCTGCACCTGTTCATCACCAACATGTGGACTATATGCTCCAGACCAATCATGTATCCCTTGCTGGTGGGATGACACCATCTACAACCCACACTGTATAGTCACATACCACATGCAGCCCCTGCACAGAACACCCCAGTCATACAGTTGTCTGATGCATATTCCATGTATTCACATGAGGCAGGCTTCGGACATGGGAACTCTTGCAATTCACAGGTAGATATGTGTAGGTGGCACACACATACATCATGTGTGCATTGACATTACTGATATAATGTATGTCGGGTAATATTGGGAACAACACCCCACACACATGGACAAACTGTGTGACAAAATTACACATGGCATTTGTAGGATACAAACCCCTACCTAACTATGTTAGATCACGTGGGAGAGTCGCATTAGCAGAGCATGCTATTTGCATTACTGGGGAGATTGCTTTCTCCTGCTGTACTTATAGGGTGCTGACATCATCAGTGTTTCGACAGTGGCATATGCAGCATGTTTTGTGTAGTAAAAGTTGCCAAAAGGGACATTTCTCATACACATGGGATTGCACACACTACTCCCCCATACACAGTCACACACACACTGGGTACTTGGAGGATTCAAACCCCTATCTAACTATGTTATGACACTAGTGAGAGACGCATTAGCAGAGCGTGCTACTTGCATTATTGGGGGGGAATTGCTTTCTCCTGCTGTACTTATAGGGTGCTGACATCATCAGTGTTTCAACAGTGGCATATGCAGCATGTTTTGTGTAGTAAAAGTTGCCAAAAGGGACATTTTTCATACACATGGGATTGCACACACTATTCCCCCATACACAGTCACACACACCCTGGGCACTTGCAGGATTCAAACCCCTACCTAACTATGTTATGACACTAGTGAGAGACACATTAGCGGAGCGCGCTATTTGCATTACTGGGGGGGATTGCTTTCTCCTGCTGTACTTATAGGGTGCTGACATCATCAGTGTTTCAACAGTGGAATATGCAGCATGTTTTGTGTAGTAAAAGTTGCCAAAAGGGACATTTCTCATACACATGGGATTGCACACACTACTCCCCCATACACAGTCACACACACACTGGGCACTTGCAGGATTCAAACCCCCTATCTGACTATGTTATGACACTAGTGAGCAACGCATTAGCGGAGCGCGCTATTTGCATTACTGGGGGGAATTGCTTTCTCCTGCTGTACTTATAGGGTCCTGACATCATCAGTGTTTCGACAGTGGAATATGCAGCATGTTTTGTGTAGTAAAAGCTGACAAAAGGGACATTTCTCATACACACTACTCTCCCATACACAGTCACACACACACTAGGCACTTGCAGGATTCAAACCCTTACCTAACTATGTTATGACACTAGGGAGGGATGCATTAGCAGAGCACGCTATTTGCATTATGGGGGAGGGGGGATTGCTTTCTCCTGCTGTACTTATAGGGTGCTGACATCATCAGTGTTTCGACAGTGGCATATGCAGCATGTTTTGTGTAGCAAAAGTTGCCAAAAGGGACATTGCTCATACACATGGAATTGCGCACACTACTCCCCCATACACAGTCACACACACACTGGGCACTTGCAGGATTCAAGCCCCTACCTAACTATGTTATGACACTTGTTAGAGATGCAGTAGCAGAGCGTACTATTCACATTACTGGGTATAATTTCTGCTCCTGACATATGTATAGTGTGCTGACATCATTATGGATGAAGAGGTATGTGCATCTGTTACTATCCATCAGTAAGGGGGAGAGCATATCTATGCATTAACTTTGCACAGGCACAGTGGCCTGCTGTACTGTGGAGGCAGATGCCAAATACACTGTGGATAGCCTTCTGTATTCCCTAGGGACAACGGTCAGGTATCGCACTCTACGGCCATATGTTTACCTGTCAGATGCACATATCTGTTGCTCATATACTGTTTGTGGGTCTTTATTGCCATAGCCTTCCCTATCTCTATAAACAACGTGTGTACTGTGGGAGATGTTTGCCTATGAGTGGGATCCAGTACTTTACTTATGTCTCTGTTGTAACTTCACTGTGTGCACTGGGCAGATGTCTGTATTGTGGGAGGTTCCTGTGTTAACACATAGAAATGCCTGATATGTGTGTGCACCTGCTGAACTGTGACATGGCCTAAGTGTGTGAGCATGCCCAGTTCACAGTTTGTATGGCTTCTTGACTGCCACATCTCATTTATCCAAGTGTGCAAGCATGCCCAGTGTGCCCTTTCCTTATGTTTGGATCTGTGGACCACCACATTTCTGTTTGTGTGTGGACGCCATTTATATATCACATGTACAGTTGAGTGTTGGACATCAGGTTGTGTTCTTACTGCCCAACTGCTGTGTGTCTGAACCTAACAGGCATTATGCTGTGCCTGCAGGGTCACCATGGGATAGTTTGCATACAGGTGTCATCATCCTTTCCTGCTGACCAAACAGTTGTATTGTTGTATAGTGTACTGGTGCAAAGCTTTCACTGTGGTGGACAGTATAATCGGTTTCAGTCCTATCACTGCTTGTAATGTTTATAGTGAGCACACCAGACTGGTTGAGGGCCAGTTGTGCAGATATGACCATGTTGCATTTTGTTCAGGTATGGACAGCTTAGTACATGATTGTCCGACATTGTTAATGTATTCCACAACTTGTGTGGACAGTGACAAACAATGGCCATGTGCCCTAGTCCATTTGTAATGCTAGTCAGAGAGTGTTTGTCCTTCAACACACATTTACTGGGGTTTGCCATGACATATGTCACGGTTAGTGTGCTGTGCCTCTGTCTACCCATGACATACAGGTGATATCCAGGGTACACCTGCCATCACCCATCCAGTCATCATGATTCCTCTGGATGACAGTCACTGAGGGACTCCCTGGATCTCCTGTAGTGGGAATTTAGTTGTGAGTGGAGTGAGCTTCTGGGTTGTGGACCAATCAGTACAGCATGTCCTGTTTATGTCTGTGCTGGGGTTCAGGCCTGTCAGCTGCATAGGTCACCAGCATTCAGTGTTTACATGGTGCCACATGTCCATTGATACCAGGTTGGTCATGGCTCTATACATCAGGCACAGTTCACCTCCAGCCAGGCAGTATGGCACTGTGTGGAGTTGCAGTTACTTTACTCAGGCAACACATGGCATCTGTTACAGCTCTGCAATCCTCCTGGTGGGGTATTTGTGTGGTCATTCCAGTTGCTGCAGGTGTCTGCTACAGTACATCCCTGAAGGGCCATTGTACACAATTGTGAGGCTGCTGATGGATGACTGGAGAGGCACATTGACCTACCCTAACCAAGCTGTGCTTACCTTCATGATTAGGTGGGTATATGGTATGTTTCTGTAATCACTACAGACACATGGTTGTCACATGCAGGATATGTGTCACCTTGTGTCCCCAGGTCTCTTATTGCTCCTGATGTACTTACTGGGTTAACACCTATGTGGTAATTTCTGGCCATATACTGTGTTTCCACAGGGGTTGACTATACCCTATTCTGCATTTAGCTTGTTGACATGACTGTAGCACCACTTGTATGTTTCTATGTGTGCCTTTTGTAGGTTGCTTGTGTCAGCTGGAGGGTCCAATATGGTGGTCAGTTTGTCGTCCTCTGCAAACCTGTTCAGACAGAGTCCTTCCATATTGGCCTGTACCTATGTGACATATATAGCATAAAAGAGGGTTCCCAGGACCATGCCTTGTGGGATGCCATTTGTACCTGGTTTGCAGTCTGCCATGGTTACAGCATGTCTGCCAGGTCAGTTCTGTCCTTGAGCTGGTTTGCAACCCATCTACTTGCATAGGGGTTTATAGTTAGGCTGGTGAGCTTATCTGTACCGCCAACTAGGGTATTGTATGGAAGGGTTTAGCAAGGTCCAGATAGGCTGTGTGTTCGACATTCCCCACATCACTGGGCTTGGTGCATGTTTCACATAGTCAGACATGTGTATGGGTCAGGATCTGCCCTATGATAGCCAGACTGGGTAGGGTCCAATGTCTGTAGGTACCCAATCTCGTTATTCATGGGATCCATGATCATCCTCTCCATTACTTTGCCAACCTAGATATTCAGGGTTGAGGGATGATAGTTTGCAGTATCCACTCAGGTACCCCCTTTGTGGTGTGGGACCACTGTTGCTGTACACCGCTCTTTGGGTACATATCCTGTGGTAGGACTGATAGTGCACAGTAGTGCTATTTGCTGTTGCATTCTTCTTACAGTACTTGTTGGACACAACCCAGGACACCATCTGGTACCATTGATGCTGTGTGCTGTGCTTTGTGGATGCTGGTTGTTACCTCAGCATCTGCAATGTCAGGGGGCCAGCACTCTCCTGGGATAGATATTTGGCAGTTAGGTGCTGGCGGGGAGTTTGCAAAGAATCTGTTAGGTAGGATGTTGGCAGTGTGTGTGGATTTAGTGTATTGTTTGTGATATTAGAGTGCTGCAGAGCATATCTGTGGATTGCCACCATAGTTCCTACCATCAGGTAGGACAGCTGTGTAATAATCCTTTGTGTCCTACACAATTTGTATCATCATAGGTTCATAGGTTCATACTAGGCTATCTGCCCTGGCCTTGTTTGAGCACGGACAGACTGTGTGTGGGTCTCAAAACCACTTGCAATGTGCATATCATGCCCAAGTAGGGTTTACTTTCCTAGATGTGACACAGGGATGGCCCCCAGTGTACACCTGCTATCTCCCATGCACTTCAACGGATTTCTCTTGTTGAGTTTGTGTGTGGAGCTCAGCCTATCATGGACTGGGATTCTGTTCCAGAGTGTCCTGAGCCTCTGGGTTATGGATCTGTCCCCCCAGCACATCCTAGTAATCTATGTGTAGAGGTTCAGATATCTCACTGTGGTGTGTCTGCTGGATTTGGGGTTTCTGCAGTGGAGCATGTCCATTCATTCTGGATTGGGCATGGCCTTGTACATCAGGCATACATCACCTCTGACTGTGCAGCATGCTTCTGAATTGGGCTGTGGTTTCTTCAGCCAGGCTGCAGACGTCCAATGTTTGGACCCTTTATCCTGTTGGTGGGGTATATTTGGGGTCTTTCTGACTGCTGCATGTGTAAGGTAAGGTACATGCGGACTGGGGCATAGTTGTCACGTATTGGCCTGATAAGGGAAGGGTATGGGGGCACGGTGACCTCTGTAGCTCTACATGTGCATCCTTTCATATTAAGGTTGGCAATATAGCAGGTCTTCCTGGCCACCTTGGCAATGTGTGTGTCACATGACAGGTTACCGTCCACTTGTGTCCCTAGGTCCATGACTACTTCTTCCATATATTATGGATTGCCACCTATGTCATACTTTGTGTGTGCCTCGTTTGGTATTTGTTGGGACATTCATACTCTGACGTGTCTTCAGGAAGGCTGGCTGGGGTACCTGGGTTTGTGTGTGGGGTCTGTAGCAGGCTTCAAACAGGTACACAGTTTGAGACAGTGTTACCCGTCCATGGATAGTCCATGCTGTTTCTTGCTGTGGTACCAACCTGAGGGTGTGGTTATTCTTGATAATTACTAGTAGCCACACTCCTATTGTCATGTGTTCCATGTTTTGGAGCTGTAGAGCATGGTATGAGGCATAACCTGGTAGTATTAGGGTGCTCTTCTGGGCCTTGCCCATGTTTCTGTTACAGAACACATATTACCATTCTCCATGCTGTGGTGGGTTTGGTCTGCATGCACCTTGCAGGTTAGACTTCTGGCATTGGGTAGCATTACGTCCAGGTTATTATCCCTTGTGCTACCTATGTTGGTGGGTTTGTGTTTCCAGACTTACCTATTCCAGGCACAGTGGGGTGACAGCAGCCTTTGCCAGTATCTACACAGCCAGGTGTGCTGGGTGCGTGCCATCCCTAGCAGGTGGGGCATCATGTCTTCCTCGGCATGTCAGCCCAGGCTGTCAGCCATGTGTTCCCCCTTGCTAACGGCAATACCTCAGCCAATTATTGTACTTGATCTTGTTGTTTTCATAGTGTGGCATCATGCTTGGTGAGGGTGAGATGTTAGGTTGGGTCTTCATGTTTGCATATTCTAGATGGTGTTACATTGCTTAACACATGGCAATCATGCCTCAGGTGGTGCTGCAGGGCTGCCTCTGTCGGATGCACATACTACACTCCCTGTACATGTCTGAGAGCAGGTTATGTCATTTTAGGCATCCCTGTTACTATATGAGTGAGTCAGAGAGGGGTATCATTCCCAGGGTTCCTACTGAGCCAGTGTATGTGCTATGCGTTGCCTCTTTGCCAAGGCCAGGGCATACTGGGCACACATCCTTCTGCCTACTGGGGCAGGCTCAGGTTGTTCCTCCTCCGAGTCATGCTCTGCCTGTGATGGCCTTGGCAATGGTGGGGGGCTGTTTGGCCCGGCCCTATGCTGGTCCTGCTGCAGCTGTTTTCACAGGATCATATTTTGTAGCATAGCACATACCATTACAATTTGGGTACATGTAGTTGGTGAGTACTGCAAGGCTCTACTAGATGTGTCCAGTCACCGGAACCGTGACTTGAGCAGCCCAAACACACGCTCTATTACATTACGTGTTTGTGCATGTGCCTCATTATGGCGTTCCTGTTCAGGTGCGTGTGCATTTCTGATGGGTGTCATCAGCCACAGCTCCAGTGCATAACCTGCATCCCCCACTAGGTGTCCATGTGGGATGTCCCCACTGGCAAATGTCTGGTACAGCTGAGTCAAATGCCAGATATGGGAATCATGGTAGCTCCCAGAGCAGCCAGCACACACATTCATTATTATGCCCTGGGCATCACACATGACCTAGCAGTTGATGGAGGGGAGGCCCTTGCGGTTAATGTAGGCCCTACCCTGCTCACCGGCTGGTGCTTTGATGTGTATGTGCATGCAGTCTATTGCACCCACTACCTCAGGGTATTCCGCTATTTGCTGGAAGAGATGCATATTGCTGGCCAATACCTCACGGGCATTGGGGAAATA
>NC_056745.1:584241921-584319421 GCF_019279795.1 Protopterus annectens | reverse complement strand
CACAAATTCTAACAATCACCACTGTGATTTATTTAAAATATTTAATTGGCTTTCCAAAAACATCAAACCCATACTCTTTCATTTTTATAACCTTGCTACAGGGCTATTTTCCCCCTCTTAAACATAAATTTTATATTTGACTTGCCGTTAGAAAGAACATGGAAGACATTCTGTCTCTTGTCAGACCACATTTTAAAACAGCAATTGGTAAGAGATGTCTTAAAAATAGTTCCTTTTATTTGGAATGGATTCCTTCTGGAGGTCAAACAACAACAAAAAATATGCAGGTCTTCAAAATAAAATCAAAGAAACATCTACTAAAATGAAGCAGCCTGTTCTTGTTTTCTTGACAAAGGTTAAATACATTTATCATCCAAGTGTCTCCTCTTATGTATTTAGTATCTGACAACAGCTATGGCAATCTCTGCTTTGTTAACTGTTCGCCAGTCTTCTATGTCAGATTGCTTATGATTGTATAATATTAGCTTTTATTGTAAACACAGCTTCTTGTTCATTCATGAAGTTATGAATTTCAGTATGTAAATGTACAAATCTCTACTTGCCTTGTGGCCTGGGACATTGCTGAAAAGGGTCTGTATACCTTACCCAGTTATCAAATTGCAATAAATAAATAAATGAATAGATGCAAAATCTCTTGCTACATTAACATATAGTGACTTTTCAATGAATTCTGGTAATATTTAAAAAATGTGCCTGCTTTTCAGTGTTATTTCCCCATTATTATTGGCTTTCATCAGTATTCGTGAGTGAAAAAAGCAAGAGGTATGCACACATACTGTACAGTGCATTCACATCTAAATACAGATATATACACACAGACACTCTAACTATATTATATTTGTTTTTGACACTTACTAAATGTGGCTTTTTAAAAAGTGTTTAGCAAATGGAAAGTAAAACACCAAGTTATTGTAAATCTCCTGCAGCCACTTTTGTTACTGGTTTTATTTAATTTTTCTTTACTATATACTTTTTTATGCTTGGTAAACTGCAGCATTTAACAGAAATAAACATGATGGTGAACATGTTTTTTTCCTCAGTTCATGCATCATGTTGGCTTAATATGCTGCTGTGAAGTTGCATACTTAATACCGAGCACACCCTGTACATTACCTGCTGGGAACGTGTTCTCCAACAGGGTATATTGTTCAGTTCCCCCCACATTCTAAAGAGAGTCATCATACAATTGTACTGTATGCATTACAATGATCACTAGTAGCGGATTTATATATCGATATTGCAGAAAACAAAGCTGTGCAATGAATTGAATCTATAAGTATGGCTATTCTGCAGCATATCATAAAGAACAGAGACAAATCTTTCTCTGTCTTTAAACTGTACTTCTCGTTTCTAGTATGCTAAAACAATGTGACAATGTAGTATCCTTGCAGGTAGTAATACCAGACTCTTTCTAGAACAGGGCTACAGAAATACAACTGATATGACAGAGTCACCCTCAGTCGGAATCTTGCTGTATATATCATTTAAAAAAATATAGTTAGCTAATGGCTTATAAAGGGATATGAACTTGTCTCCCTTTAAAACTAAAACAAACAACTTATCATTATTCTTAATACACTTTGACCAATGGAAATAATTTTCAGAGCCCTGTGAACATCCATGTATTCTAAAATTATTTCCTTTTAGTTTCCTGTTTAAGTTCAAAGACTGGAAGTTAAGTAAACTGATCCAATGTATATTTCAAGACCAACATAGGAGACAAAAGAGAAATTTTATTTTCTTAAACACAGTATTTCTTTAAAGCAGTTTATATAAGGTTCTTTACATCATCATCATGCCTATAGTTTATAACCCTATATGTCAC
Organism: Protopterus annectens; assembly: GCF_019279795.1. Taxonomy (NCBI): domain Eukaryota; kingdom Metazoa; phylum Chordata; order Ceratodontiformes; family Protopteridae; genus Protopterus; species Protopterus annectens. The sequence goes on along the minus strand of NC_056745.1, from coordinate 584,317,575 downwards.
TCTTGTAGAAGTAAAGTACAGTTGTGTACACTTACCATAAATGTAGATGTTCGAGTGTATTCACTGTTGCAGTTATCACATTTGGGTTATCTGCTTGTAGTAGCCCTCAGTCGGCCTGATTAACAAAGTCTTGGGTCCTGCATCAGTTGCTGTCTCTTCTTCTGTGATGTCAGGTCATCAGGGGTATAAAACATGCAGCCGACGCCATTGCATCAGTTTTTCTTGCCCCAGATGTCAGGTGCCCCCTTAATGGGAAGCAATTAAATCTATAAATATGTAAGGTTATACCTCCAACAAAAAAGCATTTACACCAAAAAGCTTTTAAGCATAGTAAAGGAGAGTAGAGGTATAGCCAAAAGAAGTAAGGGGGCTGGAAGGAGGGTAACCAGGCCTGCAACAGTGAATACACTCAAACATCTACATTTATGGCAAGTGTACACAACTTTACTATGTTCTTCATGTTTCACTGTTGCAGTCATCACATTTTGGTAGATTCCCAAAGCTAAGGATGGGAGGAGGAATTTAGATAGCATTAGGACCAGCAATAAGGCCCTGCAGGACTGCAGTGGCAAAGCCAGCTCTGGATTTAGAGAAAATAGACAAATGGTAATGCTTGATGAAAGTATGTACAGAACTCCAGGTAGCAGCTTCTAGGATGTCCATGGTAGGGACACCACTGAGAAAGGCTGCAGAGGTAGATGCAGCCCTGGTAGAGTGGGGTCTGATCCCCTGTGGAATAGGTTTTCCATGGTGCTTATAACAGAAATGAATGCAATGGCCTATCCATTTAGAAATAGTTTGCTTTGAGATAGCCTTCCCCTCTGCCCCTGCAGCAAATGCCACCAGCAGTTGTTCAGATTTCCTTTGAGGTTTAGTCTTGCCCAGTATCCATTCTCCTTTGTTCTGTGGATTAGGAAAGAAGGTTGGCAGATGAATGGACTGATTAAGGGCCACACTGGATACCACCTTGGGCATGAAAGAGGTATTGGTCCTGAGGGACACCCTGTCTGCATGAAAGATGATGAAAGGCTCCACTGCCATAAGGGCCTGTAATTCAGATACCCTCCTTGCTGAAGTGATTGCTAAAAGGAAAGCTGTTTTTCAAGAAAGGAATTTTAAATCTGCAGTAGCAGCTGGCTCGAAAGAAGGAAGAGTGAGTTTCTCCAATACAAAGTTAAGGTCCCAGGCTGGAGTTGGGGCTCTCCTGGGTGGTCTTAAATTTTTGGTCCCTCTGAGGAACTGCTTGAGCAGTGGATGAGAGAAGAGGGGTGGTTCTGTGTTATAATGAGCTGAAATGGCTGAGGCATGAATTTTGATGGAAGAGAAAGACAGGCCCTTGTGAAGCATCTCAGTTAAGTATTGTAAAATCTGAGGTAAATTGGGCACTGCTGTGCTCATCCCTTGAGATTGGTTCCAGGCACAGAATCTTTTCCATTTTTCAGCATAAGATTTCCTAGTACTAGGCCTCTTTGCCTCTAAGATGATATCCATCACTGGTTTACTGAGGGATGGTAAAGGAGAGATTAGGTAATTCACTACACTGCTAGGTTCAGTGTTTGAAGCTGAGGGTGCAGAATCTGGTTCTCCTGCTGAGACAACAGGGTAGGAGTCTGAGGCAGGTGCCATGGGGCCAACAGTGACACACTGCGCAAGAGGGGTACCAGTGTTGGCGTGGCCAGTCTGGTGCAATCAAAATCGTCCTTGGTTTGTCTTGTTTGATCTTTAGCAGTACTTTGGAGAGCAGAGGCAGAGGAGGAAAGGCATAAACTGATAGGTTTTTCCAGCTGAAGGACAGAGCATCCACTTTCCAGGCTTGTTTGTGGGGAGTCCTTGTGCAAAATGTATCTAGTTGATATTTCTGGGGGAGGCAAACAGGTCTATATCTGGGCTCCCCCATTTGTTTGTCAACATGTTGAAAATCCTTGGTTCCAGTTTCCACTTGTGTGGGTCCATGAGGTTTCTGCTTAGTCCGTCTGCCAGTGTATTTAGTTTCCCTGGCAGGAATTGAGCTTGTAGATGCACTTGGTAGCGCAAGGCTGTGTTCCACAATGCCGTAGCTAGTCTGCAGAGGGGGTAATAAGGGGTACTCCCCTGCTTGTTTATGTATCACATAACAGTGGTGTTGTCCATCCTTACCATTAATTGTCCTGGAAGAATGTGGTCCTTGAAGGCTGTCAGAGCATTCTGTATAGCTAACATTTCTTTTTGATTGATATGCAGGTGCATTTGACTTGGGTTCCATTTGCCCTGAATGCACTTCCCTGCCAGGTGAGCCCCCCATGCATAGTCTGATGTGTCTGTTGTTAGGGTTTGGGTGGCAGGGGGTAGTATGAATGGTAGTCCCTTGTTTTGGTGGCAGGCCTCTGCCCACCAAAGGAATTCTAGGTGTAGGCAAGGTATGATAGGAATCATTGCTTCTAGATCCTGAAAATGTTGACACCATAGGCTTTTTAGCTACCATTGTAGTTTCCTCATATGCAGTCTTGCATATGGAATTAGAAGAATGCAGGAGGCTATGAACCCCAAGGCTTGTAGTATTTGCCTTGCAGATAGCAGGGTTTTTGTGGCCACTTGTTTGAAGTAGGTAGTCAAATGAATTTGTTTCTCTGGCATGAGGAAAACCATCTGGGAAGTTGTATTCAAGCTTGCTCCCAGGAATGTAATTTGTTGACAGGGTACCAGGTGTGATTTCTTTTCGTTTATGGTGCACCCCAGACAAGTTAGCACCCTTTGTACAAAGGCCAGATGATTCAAAAGTATGTCCCAGCTTTTTACCTGAATTAGACAATTGTCCAGGTATGGGTAAATTTGAATATTTCTTTGCCTGCAAAATGCAATGACTGGAGCTAGGCACTCTGTGAATACCCCGGAGCACAGTAGATAAGCCAAAGGGCAGTGCAGAGAACTGATAGTGCTTTTAGCCTCCTTTGAAGCATAGGTATCTTCTGCAAGATTCCCTGATTGGGATGTGCAGGTATGCTTCCTTTAAATCTAGTGTTGCCAGCCAGGCATCTTTGCCTAGCATAGGAAGCAACTAGTGAAGAGTCAGCATCTTGAATTTTGGAATCATCAAAAAGGTGTTTAGAGTAGACAGGCCCAGGATAGGACACCATGAATTGTCTTTTCAGGGTGAGGAAAAGTCTGGAGTAAAAACCTTGTCTCTTTTCCTCTTCTGGTGCCAACTGAATAGCCCCTATGCTTAAGAGAAAAAGTACTTGCTTTTGAGACTCAGCTCACTGATTTGAGGGTAGATCTGGCCACCCACTTGGTGTTGGTAATGAGTGGAAGTGAAATCTGTATCCTTGGGACACTATATTTAAAACCCATTTGTCCTGGGTAATGAGCTCTCAGTTCTTTGGATGAACAGCAATCTTTCCCCCCAAAGGGGCGGTCAGTTGAGAAGTGCTTGGAACTTTTAAAAATAAGTCATTGAGACAATTTACCATAGGGGGGAGTTTTATTACTCCCAGATTTGGAAGAAGAGGCCCCCTCTACTGCTTAGTCCTGTGCGTACCCTGTGACTGAAGCCTGGGTGCTCTGCTGGATCTGGGTTTGGACTGAGAAGGTCTGGACGAGGCAGGAAAGGACCAGTTCTTGGAAGGCCAATGCCTACTAAACCTTGGAGGTTGTACTTGTATGTATTCTTTAACAGTTTGCATAGATTTAGCTTTTTCCTCCATATTTTTAAGAACTTCTTCTGCCTTGTTGCCAAACAGGCGGTCCTGATTTAAGGGAGTATCCAGTAATTTTGCTTTAACATGATCTGGCAAGGATTGCTCCTTAAGCCAAGCATGCCTTCTAAGTACAGACCCAGTTACAGCAGCCCTGCAAGATGCCTCTAGTGAATCAAAACCACATTGCAAAGTATTCTTTCCAACTTGTTCAGCTGAATGCAGTAAATCCTGTAAATCCTTATTTTCAGCACAATCAGGAATCAACATCATTTTCTGTTTAAGCAATCCAATAATATGCTGTTGATACTTTAACATATGAAACTGGCAGTTTAAGGCCCTAATGGCCAAAGTTGCAGAAGTTTATACCTTCTTACCCCATCTGTCCTGTGCCTTGGAGTCTCTTATCAGTGGGGTAGGATTTTTGGCAGTAGTAGCTTTAATGCCCTTGGGTCCCTGTGAAATGGTCTCAGGATCCGCAGTAGGATTTTTAAAAAGGAACTTGTGAGAGTCAGGAACCCTGTAATATCTATCAGGTTTTCTGGGAGCAGGAGGTACAGAGTCAGGGGCTAAGCTAGATTCCGAAAAGGCAGCATCAACAATGTCTAGTACAGGAGGTATGGCTAAAGGCCTGTGCTGGGGCAGGAGTAAATCTCTAAGCCTCTTTTTAGAATCAGAGAAATCCTGACTTTCCCAATGAAAATGCCCCCTGAGGGTATGCAAGGTTTCACCAAAAGTCCTCAGCATCAGAATCCTCATAGGTAGATAAAGGCAAATCCTGGTCATCAGAGGAAACAGAAAATTCAGAATCCTGGTCAGAAGTATCATAAGCAAACTCAGTCCTAGGTCTCTTAGAGGGGGAAGGTTGGCTTCCCCTGATTAAAGTAATAAGGTCTTCAGCCATTCTTATCATTTGCTTTTTAGGCATAGAGGCCTGACCATGCGGTCTGGTTGTCAGTTTTCTAGGCACAGTTTGAGTTTTAGGCCTTGAAGAAGAAGATGGCATCGGTTTAATACGCAAGTCTGTAGGCCTGAATACACCCTTAGAAGCCGGTGCCTGCACAGCGGCTCCAGACCCATCCAAGGTAGAGACATCCACAGGTTCCACAGTTGAAGCATCTCACGGCATACCGGACTCCGAATGGGTCTCAGTAGAGGCCTGCAAATCTGAAGTAGCAGGTATCAGGGGCTGCAAAAGCACCTCACTGAGTACCGGCGAACTGGCAACTGGCTTAGGAGAAGCGTCTTCGGCAGCTTTGGACCTCGGCAGCCTGTCTCTGTCTCTATCTTTGCATTTTTTCAGAATGTCGGTAGTCAGATGGCTTACCGAAGACATATTGGGATAATTGAGCCGAGCACCAAAATATTTAGAAGCGTAAATATACCGACGATGGATAGTTCGTGATTTAAATAAGGCACAAAACTGACAGCGAGGTACGTCATGGTCAGGGCCCAGGCAAGGACTACAGTACAAATGAAAATCTTTATGAAGTATTTGCTTTCCACAAGTAATGCAATTATTTTCTTTTACTGACATCGGTTAAGAGCAAGAAAAAGTTTCCCCAATGGGGTATTTAGCTTTTAGTTGAAGACTTCGGTTCTGAAACTTGAAAACGAAAATTTCAGGAGTCGGCAGACTGGCACTTGCGAACTGCTTCTGCTTCGGGCACCGCACAGCAAGAAAGACTGATGAAATGGCATCGGCTGCATGTTTTATACCCCTGACAACCTGACATCATGGAAGAAGACACAGCAACTGACGCAGGACCCAAGACTTTGTTAATCAGGCCAACTGAGGGCTACTGCAAGCAGATAACCCAAATGTGATGGACTGCAACAGCGAAACACGAAGAACATCAGCAACTAGAAACAACATCTCTCTGATATCTTTCATGTCAAATGAACTAACTTGCTTAAAGGTAGGTAAGGTTAGCTTCTATTAAAGAAAATTTATATCTCATCCCAGAGCTTAGAATACCTAGGAAATCAGAAATGCGTTTTGAAAAATGACTTAATTTTTATGTCTATAGATCAAGAGGGGTCTATCAGCAAACTGTCAAAACTGCTGAAAGAAATACTTTACAGAAGACTAAGCCAAGCAGTCATTATTTAGGTCCACCCAGTACTCTAAACTGAAACACCGCCTACATTAACAGAGCTATTCTGAGACCAGAAAGAAAATGTACTCTATTTTTAAAGGTAGAATTTTCAAGTACTTGGTCCATTGTCTTCCTTCAGATTAGATAAGATGTCACTAGAGGAGTATGTCCCTTATCCTGAAGTTCTTCATATTACATTGAGAAGTCTGATACTGGGGTGGAGCTCTTTCCCTATCCATTGGAAGAGTAGATCATGGATGAGGACACACATCAAGGGCTTTGTTACTGACATTTTAGCAGAGTGAACTGTGATTGTTTTGAATAAAGCGGATAACCAGAAATAAATTTGCTTATGTTCTTTTTAATTTTAAAGGTTTCACAGGTTCATTAACCCAATGCTGAGGCTTGGAGGGCATCTAGAAAACATAGGTGACTTGTAATTAAACTTAACATTTTTTTTACCATTCTAGTTATCTACTATTGTGTTGAAGTGATTGATATAGGAAGATATTCTTATTTCAACTGGGAATTTATTACTTACTCTTGGGAGTATCTGCTTTACACAGTTCATTCTTATTGAGTATGAATGCTGCATTACCATAGCTGTGTGTTTTATCTCTCTTATAAAACTCCAGTCCTAATATCATTCTAAGAGTTTCATCTCTAAATGGTTGGCAAAATGGAAAAAGAAGACCGGGGTTCCATGAAAAAGCATCAGCTGCCCTTTGTAGAGAGAGAGGCAGCCTGGAACAGATCATTGGATTTTGTTATTTAGGTGTGATGCAAACAGATCAAGCTTTAGATAGCTGCGCATAGATCAGCAACGTTATTCCATCTTATTCATTCTAGATCTCCTCTGCATCTGATATGATGGATCATAACATTTTATTAGATTCCTTGATCCATTACTGCAGCATCATGTGTATTGTATGTCACTGGTGTGTCCATTATCTTACTGGATGAACTCAGTGGGTTATAGCAGAAGTTAATTCCTCCTGTTTCTACCCTCTAATATGTGGAGCGTTGCAGGTGTACATCTTAGGTCCATTATTGTTTGCCATGTTTGTAGATGTTGTTGAAATAGAAGTGCAAACATTCACTATTATTCTGATGATACACAACTGTATCTGTCCTTCCCTCAAGACTCTGTGGCAGTTGTAAATTAACTTGGCTTTGACTTGGAATACAGTCACAACTGGATGATCACTTCTAATCTCAAGCTCAGCACCAGTAAGATAACTGCTATGACCATTCTTGTTAAAACACAAAACTCTATCCCCAGTCCTTTTGCCATAGTAGTGGTAGCCTGGAGAGTGTGTGCATGTGTCTAAGGTGCACAGTCTTGAAACCGTGTTTGACAAATGGCTTACCTTTATCGATCAGGCTTCTGCCATTATCAAATCCTCTTACTATCGCATGAACATATTCATGTCAGTAACAGCTGACTCAGTAGATTTAGTCTATGTATCAGATATGTTAACAGTGTGTGTCTATAGCTTTTTTCTCTCTGCTTCTTATCCACAGTATTTATAAAGTACCTTCATATGTAATATTATCTCTGTATCTCTGTCTGATTTGAACTCACAATTTCATTTATTGATTATCTTTTTTTCCTGTCAGTCTGACTTCCAATATTGTCTCTATATACCTGGGGCATTTTTCAGACTTCACTGAGTAAACTTCCTTTTGTTCTGACATTATTAACAAAACACTTTTCACATTTCTAGTCAATATGAAAATGCTTTTGATCAAACATGTCTTTCATTTTAAATATCAATGGAAAATGCTTTTCTCTACCACAGGTGCTATAAAGCTGTTTAAACGTAGGATACTTCTTCCTTTCAAGATTATAGCTATATCTAGTACATGAGATTTGAACTTCAAATGAACCAAATCTTCTGGCCCTCTTTCTCATTGCCCTAATTGCTGAAAAGCATTCTCACTTTATTTTGCATCTTTTACCTTGCTATATGACTCTGATTTTATCTTTCAGATATCTATGTCTTCAGTTAATGCTTTTATTATAACTGTGCACTTACAACTTCACTTGATTTGCAAACATCCGCATCCCCATCTATTATAATGTCTGGTCTGCTTCCCTTAACAGGTCGATCACTGATTGATTCATCATCTGAGTAATATAAGAATCTATAGTTACTGTTGAAACTTTTGCTCTTGTGAACAACAAATGACTGAATATCAAGTTCTGTCTGTACACACAATAATTCCTTTCCTTTTCTGTAAATTGTGCTGGTTTAAGTATTTTTTTTTCTTCTTTGAAAGTTAAAAGCAGCTAATGCCTTTAAAGCTTCCTTCCCATTGAATTCAGAAATGTGGTGCACTGTACCTTTTCAGAACTCTTGTCTGTTCTAATCACAGTAAGGAATAAAATACATTTGTGGATTCAAAGCTTCCAGTTTTCTGCAAACTGCATTAAAGCAAAAGGATTCATGGGGATTGCACCTCTACCATTTTTTTATATGTACCTGGATCATTTTCTAACTGCAAACTAGACTTCTAAATAAATACACTCTTGAAAAGAAAACAAACACATCTTGTATTTCTGGCACTTTGTAAAATGTGAGTGTTCATCAGGATGCACAGTGAGTAACACACAGGCACAGATACTGGGGATTTGCTTCAAACTTCCTTGTGGTCTTTACTGCAAGTTTTTCTACAACAAAGTTAAATACATGACGTGCGACTTCCTGTAGCTTGGCTTTAGCATACTTAAGCATATACACCACAGTATGGTGCACAAATCGTCTTAACACAAGAACTTCCATGTTTTATATCCTGAAACATACTGTAAAAACTACAGCATATCTACAAACCAATTTGGCCACATATAAGTGAACAAATTCACATCTACGATCTCTCACATGTGTCATAAATCTACCTAAATTTTGACACATAAAATAGGAATAGCAGTCATATATATATATATATCTCAAAATTAAGAACAATGCAGTTTTTATAATACATACCCTGAGACCTTTGCACTAGTTCAACCAAAAATGCATTCACAATTTACAGTCTTTTTTTATACCACAGCACTTGCAGAGATATTAAAGACCATGGCAGCAGTCTGATACATATGTATTTTATACCCCCTTACGCTAGGGTACAATATTTTAAAAGCTAGTACACAGACACACACACACACACACACACACACACACACACACACACACACACACACACACACACACACACACACACACACACACACACACACACACACACACACACACACATACATATATATATTAAAATATTGAAGTACAGACATAGTGAATGCAAAGCATTGATCCCAAAAGATTGAAATGCAAAATAATGGAAATAAAAAGAAAAAAATGCACCCACACCCCTTGCTAAGTATGTATACCAACTCTGAGATCACACAACAGAGGGTGAAGGGAAAATTCCCACTCCCGTCTGTTTTGCAACCTCCCACAATATAATGCAGGCAGAAGCAATCAAATGAGAATTTGATCGCTTCTGTTGGCACCAAAGGCATTTAATATTATGAACATATGATTATATGGGGTGTTCACACACACACAAAATACATATGTACAGATAGATAGATACAGAGAGATATTTATTCAGAAAAAGCAAGGGCATGGTTGGTACAGACCCCCTCAAGTCAGGCATGGAAGGGGTAAAGCCTTCTGCAAAAATGCTTTAGCAGTTTGGTTGAAAGTTTCCCATTTTCCTATTCTTATTTAAATTCACACTTACATTTTCACACATAATGAGGAGACTTGTGTGGAATAATCCCAGAAAAATCATGCCAGCGTATTTTCTTCTTTTTACTCTATCCTTTGGAGTAAGTAATACCCCATTATCCAAACATTTCCATGTGTATACCACCTAATTGTCTTCCACACTTTTTAAGTAACAGTCCTCCATGTCCTCCCATTTCAATTCCAGGATCTATCTTTTTACCTAACTTCACACACAACATCCTTAACTTCCTTATTATCCTTCACACTGTGATGGACAGGGGCTATGGGTTGTAACAATCTCACTGATGTCATCAAGACTTGAATGTGCAGTACTACCAGCAGTATGGGGTTTAATTTCCATTACTGGTATTTAGTTATATGCACAGCAGAACAGGCTTTCAGCACCCAAAGTAAATGAACACAGCTACCTTGGGTGATAATCAAATAATGCAATACTGATATAAGTTCCACAGTGCCCAGCTACAGATCAGAGATATAAATTCTGGTTGCCCAGGATTTCACCACCTTAGACTGAAAAAAGTACTTTTAGTTGCAAACTGACTAACAGCAAATGCTGTTCATATAGATCAGCGCTGCAGCAGTCTTAGTGATTCAGATTTTATCCTGCCTAGGATATAACAGCTGACCAGCTTACAAAGCTTTAGGGTGCTTTCCATGCATCAAAAATTTTAAGCAGCTCAAGCTGAGCTGACTAAATCACAAGTTTGGGTGCAAAGTCCTTCAGAGCTTTACTGCCACTGAACAGAACACTACTCAGGCTTTTGAGGATTGACAGTTAGCTTGTGCTTTTATTTGCTGGGCAGATAGGTTCCTTTTTGGGAAAAAAACATTTTTTGACAAATTTTGTTGATGTTTTATTACTTTCCTCTTCAAGAAAGTTATTTTAAAGTGAGGAGTGTTGTTACTCAATGGATTGTCTCTATACTGTAGCATTCTTTTAAGCAGACCATTAATTTCTTTCTGTCAATTTAAAAGTAGTGTAAGCTGCATGAAAACATATTTTCTGTGAAGAAATTCTGTTTATTTTTCCATTGTGAGGCTAACAGTGTTTCAAAATGCTTTTACTGTGCTTTTCCTGTCAAAAAAGTAACATTTGTAGACTGGGGTAGCTTTACTGACATTTGCTGTTTGTCTTCCCTGGGAAAGAGATACCATTTTTGGCTTAACCATGAAACAGACTACCGTTCCCATGGTCGGTCCTTCTTCCAGCCGCAAAAAGAAAAAAGTTATGCAAAACCTTTTGCCACAACAGCAGGCTAGCAATTTACCTCAGTCACAGGTGGTTGACTCTGCCATGGCCATTTGCTGTACCTCAGACCACTCATCTTTTACCCAGCCAGGGTCCCTCTGGTGTAGTACCTACAGCCATTAAGTACCAGGGGTTAGCCATGTTCTCTGTGGCTGTTGGAGTCCCCTCAGTGGGCAAAGTGGAGCCCTTCTTGTTGGTCCCGGGACAGTGAAGAGAGAAGGTTTCCCTGTTGTGTCAGAATGCTGTGCCCATCCCGGGGAAAGCAGCACCTCCCATTAATAACACAGTTGACTCCATTTTTTTCCTGTGAAAAACAAACAGAAAAACATGAATTTATCTACTGTTCTTCAAATTTCTTTGGAAAGGAGCAGTGTCCTAGGAATAGCTCAAGGTTTAATTTTAGTTTCTGACAAAAGAAAGAGGGTTTTTTTTTTCCCTAAAGAGATCCATGATTCTTAATCCTAACAAGAAGGATGCAAGGATGGATTCAGAGTTTTGGTCTCAGATATCTGATTCAGACTCAGAGGAGAGCTCAGTTTCTGATTCTCTCTGTGGCAGTTTCTCTTAACACTGATGTTTCAGTCCTGTAAAAAATACTATGAGTTGTTAAAGAAGGATTTTCCAGAGCCTATACCCATTCCTCCTGTCCTGTCTGCTTTAGAGAATGTGTCTTACTGCCTGCAATTATCCTGTTTAGCCAGCTGCCCCAAAAAAGGCAGCTAGATTGTATAAAGTTCCTCAGTATTTTACATTTTTCTACACTATCCCCAAACCAGGCCCAGCAGCTATAGCCTTAGTCGATTCCACTGCCATTAAGCACTTAATTTTATTCTTTCTAATAAGGATGGAGAAATTATTGATAGGTATGGAGAAAAGGGTATACACTTCTGCAACTTTGAGTTTCAGAATTTTGAATTGTCAGGCTAAACAGCTTCAGCAGAATTCAGTTATACATATGTTTAAGAAGAGTTGGCAAGGGGGTTCCAAAAAGAAGTCTCAAACCTTCCAAAACCAAGGACAGTCCAATAAGCCTGAATGACTATTCACCCGTTTCTCTTCCAGAAAGTCTGAATCTCCATTTTTCTGTTTGGCAACTAATTGTTTCAGACAAATAGTTTCTGAAAATCATTCATCAAGGTAACAGATTGCAGTGGGAGGAAATTTCTCCTTTCAAGGGGGTCATTTTTCATCTTGCAGATAAGAATGTTTTGTTTCCTCCTGCTCTTCATCACATGCCGTCTCAAGGAGTGATAGAAGCAGCTCCTTCTTCCCAAGTAGTGAAGGGGTTTCATTCAAGGATGTTTCTAATGCCAGGGGTTTCACTCAAGGATGTTTCTAGTGCCAAAGAAATAAAATTCTTAGAGACCAGTTCTGGATCTTTCTTTCCTAAATCCGCTTGGGATAGTGTTCAAATTCATAGCCTCAGTTTAACAGCCTGTTACCTCTTCTTTCTCTTTCAACTTTCCTGGTAAGACTCGACTTGAAAGATGCTTATCACTTCATCCTTATTCACCCATAGTTGAGATGCTTCTCAAGGTTATGTGTTTGGATCACACGATCAATTTTCTGTCTTACCCATTTGACTATCTACAGCATCAGGAGTGTTCTCAAAGTGTCTAGCTCATTTTAGGCTAGAGACTATCTACATTTTCCCATATTTAGATGACTTTTTTATCTTTACAGAGATTTTTTCAAGGTTTCAGGAAATTCTCACTTGGGTGAGAGATCTCTTGCACAGATTGGGATTCCACTAAAATATTCAAGTCTTTCTTGACTCCCTCTTAAACTATTGTGTTCCTAGGATGTCAACTATATACCTCAGTTCAAAGAGCTATTTTTCAACAAAAAAGATAGATAGGTTGACAGATAGATAGATAGATAGATAGATAGATAGATAGATAGATAGATAGATAGACAGATGCATAGATTTAGATCTATTTCTAAGTTTTTTTACTCAGACTTTGATCACTGGGAAGGAATACCTCAGAATCTTGAGTCTTGTGGCATCTATGATTCTCATGATACTCCTGGCAAGACACCAGATGAGAAAGATACAGTTGTATCTGGAATCTCATAGGTCCCAGCATCAACACCCTTTATCTTTTCAGATCCCACTGCTGGGGTTTGCCAGAAATAAATAATCTTTTGGTGGAGACAGCAGATATCCTTAAATCCAGGTCTCACCTTCTCCACCCCTGTTTCAAAATAGTCACTCACCAGACACGCTTCAAACTTTGCTTGTTGAGAAGTTTCAGGAGAGATAAAAGTTTAAGGAGTGTGGAGCACCAAAAATAGACACAAGTACATAGGTATCAAGGAGATGCTGACCTGATGAAGGCACTCAACTGTCTGAACCATCTTTGGTCTTGAGGACCTCTTCAAGTGGTTACAGACAATACCACAGTCATGTGACACATCAGCAAGCAAGGGGAAACCAAGTCATACCCCCTTTGTAGACTAGCTGTGTTAGCTTGGGATATAGCTTCATAGCACAATCTCACTCTACAAGCATCCTATATTCCATCAGAGCAAAACTGTGTGGCAGACAAGCTGAGCATAGACAGGCCAGACTCTCATGAATGGAAACTAGATCACAAGGTCTACCAAGACTCGATCCATCTGTGGGGAATTCCTGAAGTAGACATCTTTGCCTCCTCTCTGAACAATCAACTGGCAAAATTCTGTTTCAGGACTCCATGCAAGAAGGCCTGAAAGACAGATGCTTTTACTTTTCTTTGGATAGGAAAGTTCCTGTACGCCCTTCCACCCTTTCCACTAAGGGTACTTCTGAAGATTCAGAAGGAATCCACCCAGATCATTGTGGTGACTCTCTTCTGGCAAACGCAACCATGGTTCTCCCTTCAATTTGAAATAGTCAGGTGCAATTACCACAATCTTTCTCAAAGACTGGAACTATTAACACAAGAACAGGGGTATTTGATACATCCTGACTTATATCATCTTTTTATTGACTGTCTGGATGATACGGTCTTAATTCCTTTAAGGCACATATTTTCTGAGGATCTGCAGCAGATACTAACAGAGGCAAGAAAGCCAGCTACTATAAAACCATATATTAGCAAATGGAAAGGCTTTCTAGTTGGTGCTAACAGCATATCCAGCACACATTCAATGGCAGTTATTATCTTGTTTTACAATATTTGCATGAGTTACTATCTTGTGGGCTTTCTTATTCATTTATCAAAGTTCATTTATTGGCCATTTCTGCATGTCTGACCAAGGATCCTCCTCTTTACATGCCGTCTCTTGTTAAAATTTTCTTGAAAAGGGCTTTGCATAGGAGGCTTTCTAGAAAACCGGTAGCCCCTCCTTGGAATCTTAAATTTTTGTTAGAAAAGCTAACATTTGCTCCATTTGAAGCAGCTAATCTAGCTGACATGTGGTTCTTAACATGGTAAACAGTTTTACTGATTGTTCTGACCTCTGTAAGAAGGGTAGTTTGTAAACCCCTAACTAATTTTCCACAAGAGACAGGATTTCTATGATAACTAATCCTTCTTTTAAGCCTAAAGTGGTATCTGAGTTTACTTTAAGCCATACTATCCAGCTCCTTGTTCTTTTTTTTTATTAACCTAAAAATGAAGGAAACTCCATAACTTGGATGTTCACAGACAACTCGGGTACTATCTTGACAGAACTAAATTTTTCAGATCTTCACATCAAGTTTTCATTTCATGTGAAGGTAAGAAGAAGGGATAACCTGTGTCAAAACAAACTATTTCCAAATGCCTCTCCATGTAGTACTTCAGAAATTGTTTGACTTTTAAAGAAAAGCTTGAATATCTTCTCTTGTCATTTTATGCTTGCCCTAAATTATAGGCAAAGTACTAAAGTTGTTGGTGATTAACTGCGAGTGCTTCCCTTCAAAAAGATATACATGGAGGGTGATATCTCTTATGCTCATTATATATCTTTATTTTTCTCAGTACTGATTTAAGGTGATGGTGAAATTACTAGGCAGCTAACTGAAAAAAACTGAAAAGTGTAATTTAACCATATCAGACTTGTAGTTTCGCTATATGCTGCGGTGGTGCTGTGGTAGTGGTGTTGCCTCACAGCAAGAGGTTTTCCCGTTTGATTCTCAGTTGGAGCGCCTTCTATGCGGAGTCTGCATGTCCTCCCCATGGTTGAGTGGCATTTGAAAGACATGTGTGAATGGGCGTGCCTTCGTTGAAGGTTGGGCGTCAGGCTGGCACCTCGGCACCATAAAGATCTACTGCCAATCATTAGCAGACTGGAGTTCTGCTGTGGCGACCCCTAACCAGGAAAAGCCGAAGGAAGAACAACAGACTTGTAGTTTTACTGTTAGTGCTTTATTTCACAGATAAGGTGACAAATCATATAAATCTCTAATTGTGAAGGATTTGTGTCTGGTACTGATTTAATTCAGACTTTGTCATGCTCAGCATTTTTACATTGGATTGAATGTTAAAACACACACAAACGTGCTGGAGAGAATACAGCTGCACACTCACAGCTTTTTCATTAAAAATGGAAAAAAAAATAAGCAGTTTTGTTCTACATATGTACAAAACATCAAATGGTTGTTTAAGACTATTACCTTTTGCTATACTCATCATAACAAATCTAAGCTTGATTTCTTCTCTAGGTCCAGATCTTGTTTTGCTTGGACCATTCACCAGGGGCTTCTGGACGCTTCTCCTTCCACCTCCAAATTGTAGTTAATTATGGTATTCTACCCATATAGGTAAGGCTACTGAAGTAGTGATCAATATGATGAATATGCAGTTGTATACGCTGATTGTTTAACAGTTTGGTCATGCGGAAGGTGTCTTGAAGCTTAGGAAGCAGGTTGACTGTTATATCCATGGCAGGATATAATCCAAATACCTAAGGCTACTGCAGCAGTGATCACTGAAACATCTAAAATCTTGCTATAATGATATATGTCCTTCTCTTCATTGTTGCAGTATTCATAACATGGGGGATTCCCTGTCAAGGGCGACCCAACATCTGGCCAGCATACCGAAGCTTTTTACAACTTGCAATTACATGCAACATTGCACGTATGCTCCCCACATATGTATGGCATAAATGTGCTTCTGCATATACAATCCTCAGAATTGAATACCCCAGAAGGAACTAAACAAGGAGGTGAATCATACATCCATAAGAAAAAGCAATACCAGGGGGACAGGAGAATGGGAGAATGCTGCAACAGTGAAGAGAAGTACATCTATTGTTATGGTAATATTTTACACAATTATACTGTGTCCTCCTATTCTACTGTTGCAGTATTCATAACATAAGGGGGGGTATCATAGCTCATCAGGAAAGTTGGGAGGTGGAAGGGGCAGTAGAGCTCCCTAGAAAGCTATGGAGAGTGGCCCTAGCAAAACCATCTCTAGCTCTGGAGATTTCATCCAATTTGTAGTGTTTGGTGAAGGTGTGTACAGAATGCCAGGCAGCTGCTTAAAGAATGGAATTAGTGTCCAAACCCTTGAAAAAAGCACCAGACGAAGCCACAGCCCTAGCAGAATGAGTCTTAACAGCAAAGGGCTGGCTCTTACCATGAGAAACATAACAAAAGGAAATAGCCTTAGAAATCCAAGTGGAAATAGTCTGCTTGGAAAAAGGTAAACGCAAAGACCTGGGATGAAAAGAAACAAAAAGCTGATCAGATTTCCTGATAGCCTTGGTTTTATCCAAATAAAATCTGAGTTGTCTATGCATATCCAAGGTAAGTAGTACCTTCTCACTAGGAAATTGTGGAGATGAGAAAAAGGTCAGAAAAAGAAGGGATTGATTAAGTGACAACTCATTCACATCCTTGGGCATAAATGAAGGCTTAGTATGCAAGGACACACTATCCTTATGGAAAACCAAAAAAGAAGGAGAAGCCATAAGGGCTCGCAGCTCAGACATCCATCTAACTCAAGTCAAAGCTAACAACAAAACAGTCTTCCAAAAGCAATGCTGCAAGGAAACTGTAGCCACAGGCTCAAAAGCAGCCAAAGTCAACTTCTCCAAAACAAAATTAAGATCTCAAGGAGGAGGAACAGGCTTCTTGGGAGGCCTAACATGATGGACATTTTTAAGGAATTGTTTAGCCTCAAACCTTGAAGCTAAAGGAGGAGATAAAGGCAGACAAGCAGAAATAGCTGACAAGTGGGCTTGAGAGAAGAATAGACCAACCCAGTACTGAGCAATTCACACAAATAAGAGAGAACCAATGGAACATCCACAGTCAATGATCCCTAAACATGTTCTCAGAAAAAAAGGTGTCTGAAAGGAATCAAAATCCTATCACCCACTGAGTTAGTTGCAGAATCGACAGTTGGGAATGGATAGGAGATCATTTGTCGTACGTGAAATGGTCCAACCTGTGAGGTGTGATGATTGCTCTCGGCTGACTACAGAAGAAGAGGGAACCAATGCTGTCTTGGCCAAAAGGGAGATGCCAGCAATATTTTGGGTTTACCCTGTTGAATCTTGGACAGGATCTTTGGAATGAGATGAAGATGGGAGGGGGAATGCATAAAGAAACATCTCCTTCCAAGAAACGTAGGGCGTTCACCTTCCAAACCAGAGAACCTGGGACTCTGGCACAAAATAGAGGAAGTTGTCATTTCAGGGGAGGCAGATAGAGCTATTTGAGGAGCACCCCACTGGTGGCCAATGTCCAGAAACTCATCCCTGTGAAGCATCCATTTGTGGGATTGAGTCAAGGAACTGTAAGGAGTGTCTGCCATATAATTCTGACTGAAGCAGGTGTACATTACCTGAAGAGTGACATTATACTGAACTGCAAGCTACCAAGCCATGACAGCTAGCCTTGAAAGAAGGTAAGATTTCATCACCCCTGTTTGTTAACATACCAGTGGACTGTAGTGTTGTCTGTAAACAGCTTGAGAGGGCCAGGAAGGAAAAGAGGATGGAAAGCCAGAGGGGCCTGCAAAAGTACTGTAATCTCTTTGATGTTCATCTGCTCCTTTCTTTGGGAAGGTCATCAGACCCCCCCCCCCCGTACCTTCATGGAGCCAAAGGCTACCCCCTAACCTACATCTGAAGCTTCTGTTAACAGCTTTTGAGAGGGTAGAGGAGGATGCAGAGGGATACCTGGGTTGAGGGTCACCTGCTGAATCCACCATTGGAGTTTCTTCTTCAGACAAGGAAGAAGAGGAACCAAATACTCTAGGGGATGTGCATGCTGTATCCAAACTGTTTTCACAAACCACTAAAGCTTCCTCATGTGAAGTTTGGCCAGGGTAACACTGGGATAGTGGATGCCATGAATCCCAGAAGTCTGAGAAACTCACTGGCTGTGACAGAGGGTAGAGGGAGAAGAGTTTGGAAGAAAGAAATGAGGGACAGAGCCTTTGAAGGAGGGAGAGAGGCCAGCATAAGGTCTGCCTGCATCTTGTACCCCAGGAAAACATGATCCTGAGAAGGGATGAGGGACGGTTTTGTAAAATGTATGGTGAACCCCAGGCTTTGCAGAAAGGAAATGGTGAAGTGTTGATTCTGCAGCAAGATCTCTGGGTGAGAGGCCTGAATCAGAAGGTCATCCAATAAGGGAAAATAAAGTAATTACAGATGCAAGGCATTTGGTGAATACCCTTGAGGCAGTAGAAAGACCAAAGGGCAAAGTAGAGAACTGAAAATGCAAGGAAGCAACAGAAGAACGTAAAAAGTTCCTGTAAAGCGGATGAATAGGAATGTGAAGGTAGGCATCCATGATATCCAGTGATGCCATAAAAGCCTGAGGAAGAATGAGAGGAAATAAATTCTGAGGGGACAGCATGTGGAATGAACCTTCAAGAAAGTGTGAGGTGTGAGAGGTTCAAAACTGGCCTCCAGAGACAATTCTTTCTGGGCACTAGAAACATTCTGGAATAAAACTCTAACTCTATGGATGGGTAGAACCTTCTGAATTGTTCCCTGATTCAGCAAGTCCTGAAGGACCTCTGGAAATAAATGTAGCTATTCCCGAGCAGGTGGAGGAATACCCATGAAGGCAGGAAGACATTTCCAGACAACGAAAAAACTGTTTTGAATAATGGAAAGAAGCCATGTATTCTGAGTAATGTTTCACCAAAGTGGAAGACACAGAGAAAGACAAAGGGAAAGAGGAATAAGGCAATGGCGAGAGTCTTAGTCACAGACTACATGGCTTATCAGGAAAGGGCTGCTGCTGGGCAGGAGCAGACTGAGAAGTCCTTGGTGAAGGGGGCCTCCTACCACCCCTTTTAGTCTTAGATGGAGGAGTGCAAACCTGTTATCCCACAGAAAAGCAGTCGTGGAAGGATAATTTATCTGAAACGTAGGTACAGGTGAGGAAAAAAACGTGTTTCAAATCCTGTAGCTCCTTACCTTTCTCCTGCAAAGACTTCAACAAATCAGCAGCAGCAGCAAAACCAAACAAACTTTATTATCCAGAGGAGCATCCAGTAACTTAGTTTTAATGTCATCTTGCAAAGTCTTAACTAGGAATACCTTCTCAAAACAGAGCCTGATGTAGCTGCCCTAGAAGTTACTTCTGCTGCATCATAACTACACTTAATTGAATGTCTTGCTACCTGAGAAGAAGCTCTTAATAAGGACAAGGTATTAGTTTTTCCTTCTGAATAAAGAAAATCAGAAATAACTTGAGTGGCCTGTGAAAGAACAGCCAAAGCATATCTGGTCATGTGAGTCTGATAATTAATAATACAGAAACTTAGGGAACCAGCAGTATAAAACTTCTTCCCCAGCCTTTCCATAGTCCTGCTGTCCTTATCAGAAGGGAGAAGTGAAGTAGATGGCAGTAATTTGGAAGGTTTATTTGAAGCTACAGAGACCACAGGAGATCAGCAGATGGACAACTAAAAAGAAATTTGCTATCCTCTGGCACTTTGTAAAAGTGGTCTGGCTTCTTACGGACTAGCAGCTGAGAATCTGGAGTTTGGGATGCTGAAATGAAAGCATCTGATAAAACAGGCAAAACTGGAGGGACAGCAGATGGAGAAAGGGACTCCATTTGCAATAGGTCATAGTATCTCTTCTGCACATCACTAATCTGGGAACTATCCTCATTTTGGAAACAGTTTCCTCAGATGTAATCTCTTCTGTGGTAGAATTAGTACCATTTGACTCCTCTTCTTGAGTAGCACACTCCAGAGGAGAAGAAATCTGGGTATAGTAGGCTAAGGATTCATCATCTGAAGAAAATTCTTCCTCAAAATAATCCTGTTCCCTAATTCTCTTTTGTGGTGAAGATGTCCAAGGTGGAGTGGAGTCAGAGACACAAGAAGTAGGCTTAAGGGCCATAAGGGCATTAAATAAGCCTTGGGTAAAACTCTGCCATTCACTTTGTGGCTCTCTCAGAGGGTATACTTGGTCTATTGCTTCTTTTTAATGTGCACATCCATCTTGTGAAAAGTGGAATGGCCCGATGTAGGCCTACACTCTACAACTGTACTCTGGATTTCCTCCCTAACTAGCATTTGAGGGACTCCCCTAGGGCCTTCTGAAATCTTGAGAGTCTGTTCCCCCTGAACATCTGAAGTGGAAGTCTGCAGAGCCTTCGTGGATGTGCCTCTCATCAGATCCATGGCAACATCCGAACTGGTTTCAGCCGAAGAATCCAAGCCAGGGACCAGGCAGATCTGTGTGTCTTTATCAGCCTCAAGCGAAACATCTGATGTAGGAGCTACAGCCGAAGAGCCAGACCTAGGGTGCTTGGCCTTTCTCTTCACAATTAACTCGGTAGAAGACCTAGATACACCCTTCATAACATTTGTTGCTAAGCATTTCACACTGTTTTCTAGATAAATAACTAGCAAAGACAGCCAGCTATGCAAAGTCTTAGGCACAAGGGCCTGGCAAATGGAACACATTTTATGGTCATGGGTAGACCCTAAGCAAAATAAGCACTGGTCATGACTATCTTTATGTGGAATCTGTCTCCCACACTGGCATTTTCCTTTCTTGGGATGACATGAAAAACCTCACAAACACAGTATCAAAAAAGAGGGAGGAAAAAACCCAATGGGGCACTTTTGTGAAACGGCTTGATAGAGCAGCAAGCAACTCAGGCAAGCAGACTAATGATCGAAGATGGCATCTGTACTAGCAGCAGAGAACTTCTGATGATATTACATGCAGATGTCACATTTAGGCCCTATGCACGTGGGGAGCATGCATGCAATGTCCCACATACTTACAAGTAGTAAAAGGCTTTGGTAAGCTGGACAGACATTGGGTGAACCAAGGCAAGGAATCCCCCATGTTATGAATACTGCAACTGTAGAATAGAAGGACATCATCTACTGTTATGCTAAGTTCAACTTACACAACTGTATTCTGTTTATATTCCTTAGAAAAATTGATTTTGTACTTTATCACACCCAGTCCATTCACCACACAAAGCACTCAGACTTAAACAGGATCTGTTATTATCCTTAAAGATGTCCCAATCAAAATCCCCTACTCACCAAATACTCGCATTGATAAATAGATAAGGTTCAGTCTTCTCAAAAAGCTATCTATGTTTTCATTCACTGGTTGCACATAAAGCACAAGCTGTATATACGTCTCCCCTTCAAATAAATGTATTTATTTACATTTCATTTGCTTATAATTTGGTTACTGAGTTAGAACAGTGGTCACAGGATGGCCACTGCAGGCTCATTCTAGGTTACAATTACAATGCAACAACAAAAAGCAACAAACTAATATTTATAAAAGTCTAGTAAAAATATTTTGTAACAAAAAAATGCAACAAACAAATTTCAGCAGAAGAGTAATGGAAAAGAAATGTAAGTAGTGAAAGATAGGCATGAACACAAAATAAAATTAAAACATGTAGAAAGAAGCTGAACTATTGGAAAAGATTGATAGTTCCATGTTCCACAGGGTTTGACAGGATGGCATTACTGATGTCTAACAACACACTCCAGAAAGAAATTACTAATCATAACACATATTGGTTCAAGGGCGGCCATGGTGGTGCAGTGGTTAGCGTTGACGCCTCACAGCAAGAGGTTCTCCGGTTTGATTCTTGGCTGGGGTGCCTTCTTTGTGAAGTCTGTATGTCCTCCCTGTGGTTGTGTGAGTTTTCTCTGGGTGCTCGGGTGCTCTGGTTTCCTCCCACATCCCAAAGACATGCAGTAGGTGAATTGGTCACTCTAAATTGGCCCTAGGTGTGTGTGTGTGTGTGTGTGTGTGTGTGTGTGTGTGTATGTGTGCCTTCTGTGGAAGGTTGAGCGACAGGCTGGCAACTCGACACTGTAAAACTCCACTGCCAGTCATGAGCAGACAGATGATCCACTGTGGTGACCACTAACTGGGAAAAGCCAGAAGAAGAACGCATATTGGTTCAATTATGGTAACTTCTAGGAGTGTCATAACACTATACAGAAAGTACAGTTGTGTACACTTACCATACATGTAGATGTTCGAGTGTATTCACTGTTGCAGTCATCACATTTGGGTTATCCCTGCCAGGGTAGCCCTCAGTCTGCCCAAACACCAGAGGCTTAGTATTTCTAGGTCAGTTGCTGTCACTTCAGGACTGACAACGGCCAGCAAATGATGTCCCAAAAGTATTTTATTAACAAAATCACATAGGATAAAAATATCCCAAACTCCAAACCGGTTTCGGTTTCCCTTCTTCAGTGGAGCATATGAATTAGATAGAGAGCCAAAAAAACACATGATACTATAAATAGTATCTGTTGGTCCAATACTAACCAATCAGAGTAAACTATTGTGGTCTAATAAGACCTTAAGCACCAAAGGTTACACAAATGCATTCAAAAATGAAAAAATAAATAAAGAAAAAATAAAAATAAAAAATAAAAATAAAAATAAAAATCATTATACAGACTTGCACACATTCTTGGGTAAATAACAACACTACATAATGTCAATATAGGTTTGTACGTCTGGGCATTCATTAATCAGCATTATACCAAAGGTGTATGTATAAATTAAAGATGATCATTAATACCTGGGGGAAATAATGCACCCAAATGTATAATCCAGTATTTTTCCTTGTGTGTTAAAATATTGTCCCACCCTAGTTGGTGGCTTCTGTCGCCAACAACCCGATCTATAATAGTGAACCTAAATTTAGCTATAGGGTGCTTAATGGTGTGTTGGTAGAGGGTATTGATTGCTTTCTGATTTCTAATGTTACTTCTGTGTTCCCCAATTCTAATTTTTAATGGACGAGAAGTTTTCCCTACATAAAAGGCGGAGCATTGACAGGTGAAAAGATATATGACCCAACTCGTGGAACAATTCCCAAAAAACTTTAAATCATATACCTTACTGGTATTGGCACTACTGAAAGATTTTGTTTTATTAATTTCATTGCATGACATACAATGCCCGCAGGGAAAAGTGCCAATCAATTCTTTACCCGTCATTGTTAATTGTTTGTATCTGGCACCTCCACTACCATGATGTTTATAATGTGAGAAAATGGAACCAAGAGTTTTGCCCCTTCTATAGGAAAATTGACAATGTGTCCCAAGATGATGTCTGAGAACCTCATTGCCCATCAAAATATTCCAATTTCTATTCACAATTTCCCTAATTATTTGATTATTTCTGCCATATGTGGTGACTAATCTTAGGACCATATCTCCTTTTTGGTTCTTCTGATGTTCCTGATATTCCAGAAGCTGGTCCCTAGTTAAATTGTCACACGCATGTTTAGCAGATCTAATGTCAAACTCTGAATAGCCTCTATCAAGGAACCTATTCACAAGATCAAAACTGGCTAGCTCATAATCCTCCCTACTGGAATTAATTCTTTTGATACTGTAGAACTGAGATTTAGGGATGTTCCGGACAGTGTTGCATGCTTGAGGCATGTAACAATGTATTGTATTCCGGATATTTCCTATATATTTTTGTGCCTAGTGTGTTATCAGGCTTTCTAAACACATTGACATCTAGAAATTCAATAGTAGTCATATTACTATTGACCGTAAATTCAATGCCCCAAATGTTACTATTCAAATAGTCAACAAATTCCTTGAGATATTCCGATCCGCCACACCATCCAACAATCATCAAGATATCCGCCAGATATCCATTTCTACAATGTAAATGTTATGAGATGTGTCATATATAAGATATTCCTCCAAGTAGGCCATAAAAAGGTCTGCATATATGGGGGCAAATGATGCCCCCATTGCAGTACCTTGTAACTGCCAATAGCATTCACCTTGGAAAAAATATATATTTTTATTCAAAACATGTTCACACATACAAATCAAAAGTGTGTTAAATCCAGGAGGATATAAGTTAGATTTTTCAAGCCAAAACTGAAGTGCTTGAAGACCAGCCCAATGTGGGATACTGGTGTATAGTGATTTTACATCTAATGTACAGAGCAGCCAGTCAGATTCAATCTCAGTTTCAGCTATGATTTGCAAAAATTGTGTAGTGTCCTTAATTCTAGCTCGCATGGATCAACAGTGGTTTCAAATGTTCTGTCAAAAAAGCTGAAAGTGGCTCAGTAAGTGAACCATGCCCAGATACTATAGGTCGACCAGGTGGGGAGGTCAATGATTTGTGTATTTTAGGAAGTAAATATAATATCTGTTTATTTGGATCTTTAACCGTCAAATGTTTGACAGTAGTAGTGGATAAAATGCCATTCTCTACTGCACTACCCAAGAAATTGTCAATCTCTTTTTTAAAGGTAGGAGTGGGATCAATATCCATTTTCATATAGCATTTTTTGTCTGATAGCTGTCGTAATCCTTCCTGTGTATAATAATCCATATCCAAAACCACAACCGCCCCACCTTTGTCTGCCTTCAAAATCGCTATATCATTGTTGTTTTTCAATTCTTCCAGCACCTGCCTTTCAGTTCCATGAACATTATCT
This sequence comes from Protopterus annectens, assembly GCF_019279795.1. Classification (NCBI taxonomy): domain Eukaryota; kingdom Metazoa; phylum Chordata; order Ceratodontiformes; family Protopteridae; genus Protopterus; species Protopterus annectens. The sequence continues at coordinate 584,292,934 of NC_056745.1, read as the reverse complement.
TTCACAATATTGAAACCATATGGTGGAAAATGTAGGTCCCTGAGTACAGCCTGTTGAAAAGCTGTAACATGCGTATTGGCCGGAGGTTGAAATGTAGATTTTAAAAATCTAAAATGAGTAGATCTTTGAGCAGTATTGTTAACATTTTCAGAAAAAAAATATTTTTAAGTTCAAACTGTGACAAAAATCCAAAACATCATTGGCTATTTGGTATTGATCACAAAAGAAGCCAGGTACAAACCCTAAGCCTTTATTTAGTATTGCTTCTTGTTCCAAAGTGAGCTCAACCTTAGACAAATTCAGGACATTATGAAATACAGTATCATTTATTTTAGAAATGCTTGAACTATTCCATCCATTGATTCCAAATCTGAACCTATTGTGATGTTTCCTCCCCCCTCGTCGTTTCTTCTTACCCCAAAAGGGGTAGGTATATTACTTCTTTTTTTATAGGGTGAGTGATCAGAAATAATGCCCTCACTGTCAGTGGGAGAAGACTCATCCCCGAGGTACTGGTATATATATGCTCTTTATTTTTTAGAATGGGTCTGGGTCGTTTCCTTGATCTGTAAAATATGTCCGTTCCACACAGTTCACATCCAACGATCAAATCGACAGGCCCCAGAATGAAGAAAAGAGCCCCAATATAACAATATAGCAAGTAACACTTTAGCGGCCAACAATTGAAGGTATCCCTATGTAAAGTACCTGAAGAATGGACATATAGAAATATCCAATTCCAACCAACCAAGTCCCCGAATACGAAATAAAGAAAACAAATGTCCTAGTTCGCTGGAATGTAATCCAAAATTACACCACTTCAATTTACGACCCAATATATTGTGCAGCAATCCACAAATAGTTCACAATGAACGCAAAAGTTTCAAAAGACTCCGAAAGAGTGTCAGGAACCCAAAAAAATGTTCGTTGGCATCTCACATATCTGAAATAGCTTACGCAAAGTGAAGAGTCTTCTCCCACCGACAACTGGAACAAAATGGCTCCCAGAGAGGTACTGTAAAACGTACAACCACACCAAACCTCTCAAACTATAAGAACACACAACGGCCAGCAAATGATGTCCCAAAAGTATTTTATTAACAAAATCACATAGGATAAAAATATCCCAAACTCCCTTCTTCAGTGGAGCATATAAATTAGATAGAGAGCCAAAAAAACACATGATACTATAAATAGTATCTGTTGGTCCAATACTAACCAATCAGAGTAATCTATTGTGGTCTAATAAGACCTTAAGCACCAAAGGTTACACAAATGCATTCAAAAATGAAAAAATAAATAAAGAAAAAATAAAAATAAAAAATAAAAATAAAAATAAAAATCATTATACAGACTTGCACACATTCTTGGGTAAATAACAACACTACATAATGTCAATATAGATTAAAGACCTTAGCACCATTTGCAAACAATTTGAATCTAACAGTAACTACAGTACCTTGGTAGCTAATCTGTCCAAGGAACTGACTCAGTATGATAAATTGACGAAAGAAAGGAAAATTAAAAAGTTCAATCGGGACGTCAATGATTATGCTAGGGGACGCCCTTTTGAACTACAAAAGTCAGTCCGATTTAAGGATATGACCACGGGTAGGGGCGGTGCCAAATCAAGGAAACGACCCAGACCCATTCTAAAAAATAAAGAGCATATATATACCAGTACCTCGGGGGATGAGTCTTCTCACTGACAGTGAGGGCATTATTTCTGATCACTCACCCTATAAAAAAAGAAGTAATATACCTACCCCTTTTGGGGTAAGAAGAAACGACGAGGGGGGAGGAAACATCACAATAGGTTCAGATTTGGAATCAATGGATGGAATAGTTCAAGCATTTCTAAAATAAATGATACTGTATTTCATAATGTCCTGAATTTGTCTAAGGTTGAGCTTACTTTGGAACAAGAAGCAATACTAAATAAAGGCTTAGGGTTTGTACCTGGCTTCTTTTGTGATCAATACCAAATAGCCAATGATGTTTTGGATTTTTGTTGCAGTTTGAACTTAAAAATATTTTTTTCTGAAAATGTTAACAATACTGCTCAAAGATCTACTGAGTTTAGATTTTTAAAATCTACATTTCAACCTCCGGCCAATACGCATGTTACAGCTTTTCAACAGGCTGTACATAGGGACCTACATTTTCCACCATATGGTTTTAATATTGTGAAAGATAATGTTCATGGAACTGAAAGGCAGGCGCTGGAAGAATTGAAAAACAACAATGATATAGCGATTTTGAAGGCAGACAAAGGTGGGGCGGTTGTGGTTTTGGATATGGATTATTATACACAGGAAGGATTACGACAGCTATCAGACAAAAAATGCTATATGAAAATGGATATTGATCCCACTCCTACCTTTAAAAAAGAGATTGACAATTTCTTGGGTAGTGCAGTAGAGAATGGCATTTTATCCACTACTACTGTCAAACATTTGACGGTTAAAGATCCAAATAAACAGATATTATATTTACTTCCTAAAATACACAAATCATTGACCTCCCTATAGTATCTGGGCATGGTTCACTTACTGAGCCACTTTCAGCTTTTTGACAGAACATTTGAAACCACTGTTGATCCATGAGCTAGAATTAAGGACACTACACAATTTTTGCAAATCATAGCTGAAACTGAGATTGAATCTGACTGGCTGCTCTGTACATTAGATGTAAAATCACTATACAACAGTATCCCACATTGGGCTGGTCTTCAAGCACTTCAGTTTTGGCTTGAAAAATCTAACTTATATCCTCCTGGATTTAACACACTTTTGATTTGTATGTGTGAACATGTTTTGAATAAAAATATATTTTTTTCCAAGGTGATTGCTATTGGCAGTTACAAGGTACTGCAATGGGGGCATCATTTGCCCCCATATATGCAGACCTTTTTATGGCCTACTTGGAGGAATATCTTATATATGACACATCTCATAACATTTACATTGTAGAAATGGATATCTGGCGTAGATATCTTGATGATTGTTGGATGGTGTGGCGGAATATCTCAAGGAATTTGTTGACTATTTGAATAGTAACATTTGGGGCATTGAATTTACGGTCAATAGTAATATGACTACTATTGAATTTCTAGATGTCAATGAGTTTAGAAAGCCTGATAACACACTAGGCACAAAAATATATAGGAAATATCCGGAATACAATACATTGTTACATGCCTCAAGCATGCACCCCCGCCACACTGTCCGGAACATCCCTAAATCTCAGTTCTACCGTATCAAAAGAATTAATTCCAGTAGGGAGGATTATGAGCTAGCCAGTTTTGATCTTGTGAATAGGTTCCTTGATAGAGGCTATTCAGAGTTTGACATTAGATCTGCTAAACATGCATGTGACAATTTAACTAGGGACCAGCTTCTGGAATATCAGGAACGTCAGAAGAACCAAAAAGGAGATATGGTCCTAAGATTAGTCACTACATATGGCAGAAATAATCAAATAATTAGGGAAATTGTGAATAGAAATTGGAATATTTTGATGGGCAATGAGGTTCTCAGACATCATCTTGGGACACATTGTCAATTTTCCTATAGAAGGGGCAAAACTCTTGGTTCCATTTTCTCACATTATAAACATCATGGTAGTGGAGGTGCCAGATACAAACAATTAACAATGACGGGTAAAGAATTGATTGGCACTTTTCCCTGCGGGCATTGTATGTCATGCAATGAAATTAATAAAACAAAATCTTTCAGTAGTGCCAATACCAGTAAGGTATATGATTTAAAGTTTTTTGGGAATTGTTCCACGAGTTGGGTCATATATCTTGCCATCTGTCAATGCTCCGCCTTTTATGTAGGGAAAACTTCTCGTCCATTAAAAATTAGAATTGGGGAACACAGAAGTAACATTAGAAATCAGAAAGCAACCAATGCCCTCTACCAACACACCATTAAGCACCCTATAGCTAAATTTAGGTTCACTATTATAGATCGGGTTGTTGGCGACAGAAGCCACCAACTAGGGTGGGACAATATTTTAACACACAAGGAAAAATACTGGATTATACATTTGGGTGCATTATTTCCCCCAGGTATTAATGATCATCTTTAATTTATACATACAACTTTGGTATAATGCTGATTAATGAGTGCCCAGACATACAAACCTATATTGACATTATGTAGTGTTGTTATTTACCCAAGAATGTGTGCAAGTCTGTATAATGATTTTTATTTTTATTTTTATTTTTTATTTTTATTTTTTCTTTATTTATTTTTTCATTTTTGAATGCATTTGTGTAACCTTTGGTGCTTAAGGTCTTATTAGACCACAATAGTTTACTCTGATTGGTTAGTATTGGACCAACAGATACTATTTATAGTATCATGTGTTTTTTTGGCTCTCTATCTAATTCATATGCTCCACTGAAGAAGGGAAACCGAAACCGGTTTGGAGTTTGGGATATTTTTATCCTATGTGATTTTGTTAATAAAATACTTTTGGGACATCATTTGCTGGCCGTTGTGTGTTCTTATAGTTTGGTTGGCCGAGCAAAGCTCTACGTGAGAGGTTTGGTGTGGTTGTACTTCAGGACTGACGTCAGGTCGTCAATGATATAAAAACAGGCAGCCGATGTCATTACATCAGTTTTTCTTGCCCTAAATGTCAGGAGCCCCCAATAAGGAGCTAGGTTATGGTGGAAGAACACCTCCAGTAGAAAGTAAACACCAAAAATTCCTTGTAAGGAGAGAGAGAGAGAGAGAGAGAGAGAGAGAGACAAGGGGGATGGAGGGAAAAGTACAGTTGTGTACACTTACCATAAATGTAGATGTTCAAGTGTATTCAATGTTGCAGTCATCACACTTGGGTTATCTGCCTGCAGGTAGCCCTCATCCGGTCTGAATACCAGAGTCTTCAGATTTCTGTGTCAGATGCTGTCTCTTCTTCCATGACATCAGGTCGTCAGGGGTATAAAACATGTAGCCGATGCCATTACATCAGTTTTTTCTTGCCCCAGATGTCAGGTGCCCCCACAATGGAAAGCAATTATATGTTATGGAACACCCCCATCAAAAATCAAATACACTAGAAAAAATAAATATAGCAAACAAGAAGGAAAGGTAGAGCCAAGAGAAGTCAGGGGGCTGGAGGGAGGGTAACCAGGACTGCAACAGTGAATACACTCGAACATCTACATTTATGGTAAGTGTACAAAACTTTACTATGTTCTTCGTGTTTCACTGTTGCAGTCATCACATTTGGGTAGATTCCCAAAGCTAAGGAAGGGAGGAGGAAGTTAAAGAGCATTAGGGCTAGCTATTAAGCCCTGCAAGACTACACTGGCAAAACCAGCTATGGAGTTAGAAAATATAAGCATGTGGTAATACTCGGTGAAGGAATGTACAGAGCTCCAGGTAGCAGCTTCTAGGATGTGTAAAAAGTATGCTCAGAATAAAAACAGATCGGTACAGTAACAAGTAACTACTAAGAAAAACAAAAAAGTACCAAAGCTAACACAGCTGAAGGTAAAACAATAAACTTTAATGCACACAAAAGAGAGTAAGCGATTTCACGGTGTGCTCTCACAGCTTCTAGGATGTCCCTGCTAGGGACTCCTCTGAGAAAGGCCGCAGAGGTAGATGCAGCCCTGGTGGAATGTGATTTTATCCCATGTTGGGTAGGATTTTCATGATGCTTGTAGCAGAATATGAAGAAAAAACAGGGTAGGACCACCACGAAATAAAACATATAACAAAGTTTATTCCATATAACAAATAAGCGCTTTCACGTGCTACCAAGGCATGCTTCTTCAGATTTCATCAAACAATTCAAACTTCCAACTATATATATATATACTCCACCCTAACTTAATTAAATGAAATTGAACACATCTTACAGCATTATTAAACACCCATTAGGTAATCACTGTTTCATCGCATCAATGCAAATCTCAATTAGCTTCACTAAATAAAGCTAATAAAACTATCTAAAAAGTATATATAAATATATTGATATCTAACTAATCATTATATGGCTATTACTAATAAAACCTTTTAACATTTAAAGTATAAAGATATGCATAGAAATAAATACTCATAGTATCCTTCCCATTCAATAAGTGCATACCATAAGGGGATTATATACAACTCATATTTAACCCGGGTAAATAGATGCATACATAAAACACGAACCAACCTAAATCAAAAATGCAAAATATCAAATGTAATAAAACTACTATTAATATTTGATGACTATTTACAGATATATCAATCCACATTTTTATCTATCTACAAATAAATAAATATATAGAAATGTATATAAAATGTTTTAATAAATAAATAAAATGAAATATATACTATATAATACCCATAAACAAATATATATAAACTTGTACGCCCATAATAATGTATGTAATAATCAAACATTATTATTTTTATCCATCTATTTATGTCTATGGGCTGCAAGTATGGGTTTAATACTAATAAATTGGTTGAGACCAGGATATACATGTGCTCGTAGCTTGAATATCCAGCACAACTCCACTGACTCCAAATAATTCATATTGTTGCCACCCCTCTTATTCTTGGTTACTAACTGTAACACTCTAAATCTGAAGCAATGACTTGCATGAGTTGCAATATGCTTGGCTAGTGCATTCTGTTGATTCATTTTTCTGATATCATATACATGATTATATATTCTATCTTTAAATTTCATCAATGTCATCCCTACATAAAAAGCTGAACACTTTGTGCAAGTCACTAAATATATAAGATTCATATCATCACATGTTGCATAAAACCTAGGAATAAATTCATAATCAATTATGGGATGGATGAAATGCTGCGTATCTGTTATCAGGCCGCACATCTTGCACTTTTTATATGGAAAAGTTCCAAACTGTGATCGCTTCCTATATATCTTTCCTTGTTCCATATGGGTATGCACAGTGCATAGTAACCTTTTAAGATTTTTACTATTTCTATATCTAAAGATAGGTGATTCTCCTATGATACTCATTATATGTGAATCAACAGTAAGCACATGCAAATTCCTTTTTACGATGTCTACTATTCTCTTATTGTCATTAGTATACCTAGTTGTAGATGCCACCCTAGGGCCATTATAAGCCTTTCTAAATCGGGTGGTAGTCATGCTTGGTCCAACTCTATCATCATTAGTCATACCTAAGACTGATTCTTTAACTTTATTGACCATAGTACTACTATACCCTCTTTCAATAAACAATCTTTGCATAATGTCTGTCTGTTTTTGTAGAGCCAGATTATCCTTACAGATTTTTGTAAGTCTAATGTATTGACTTTTAACAATATTTGAAAATACAAACCGAGGATGCATACTACTAAAATGTAGCAGTGCATTCTTCCAACACGTCTTTCTGTATAGGGAAGTAGATAGATGACCCTGTGGATCTTTAGTAATAGTTATATCCAAAAAATCTATCTTCGAATAGGAAAATTCCAGGGTAAATCTTAAAAACTCCGTGGTTGACTCTAAATAACTTATAAAAGCATTTAACATATCTATACTACCATCCCAGAAAAGTAGTATATCATCAACAAAACATCTGTACAGAAGTACATGTGGATAGAATGCACAGTTAAACAAATGTATCTTCTCCCAGTAGTATGCCACCAGGTTTGCATATGTATTAGCACATGGGGTGCCCATAGCGACACCCCATTTCTGTAGAAACAATTCATCATTAAACATGAAGATGTTATTAAATAGTATAGTTTCAATTAGAGTACATATGAGTATCTGTTCTTCTCTATCAAACCCATCTGTTAAGCTCATAATTTCTCTAATAGCTTCGATACCATAATCATTTGGGATCGAAGTAAATAAGCTCTTAACATCTAGAGTCATGAGTATACAAGTAGATGGTATTTATTATATAGATATACTTTCTAACTCATTAATTAGTTGATATGTATCCTTTAGAATAGATGGTATACTTCTTGCCAAAGGTCCTAATACGGTCTTTATCTAAAAATGTTGAATTAACTATAAAACCTGCTGATAAAGGAGGAGGTATAGTATTGTTTGACACGTGATTATAATGAAGCTAGGAGAAAGATGTTATAAGATATTAGTACATATACTAAGATTAATTATGAAGCCTTTATAAAGATAGTCAGGAAGGTGTATGATGATTTATATGATCTTTTGATGTGTAGACAGATTAATCAGGAATTGTACACCTATATTTTAGATGAATTTCCTTTGTTTCCATATATAAAAGGTCTACCCAAGGTCCATAAAAATGTTTTTCCCCCTCCAATGTGACCCATAGTGGCAAGAGAAGGATGGGTAACAGAAACCATATTAGTTTATATAGAGACCATATTAGGACTTTGGCAAGAAGTATACCATCTGTTCTAAAGGATACATATCAACTAATTAATGAGTTAGAAAGTATATCTATACAAGCAATACCATCTACTTGTATACTTGTGACTCTAGATGTTAAGAGCTTATTTACTTCGATCACAAATGATTATGGTATCGAATCTATTAGAGAAATTATGAGCTTAACAGATGGGTTTGATAGAGAAGAACAGATACTCATATGTACTCTAATGGAAACTATACTATCTAATAACGTCTTCATGTTTAATGATGAATTGTTTCTACAGAAATGGGGTGTCGCTATGGGCACCCCATGTGCTAATACATACGCAATTGTGGTGGCATACTACTGGGAGAAGATACATTTGTTTAACAGTGCATTCTATCCACATGTACTTCTGTACAGACATTTTGTTGACGATATACTACTTTTCTGGGATGGTAGTATAGATATGTTAAATGCTTTTATAAGTTATTTAGAGTCAACCACGGAGTTTTTAAGATTTACCCTGGAATTTTCCTATTTGAAGATAGATTTTTTGGATATAACTATTACTAAAGATCCACAGGGTCATCTATCTACTTCCCTATACAGAAAGACGTGTTGGAAGAATGCACTGATACATTTCAGTAGTATGCATCCTCGGTTTGTATTTTCAAATATTGTTAAAAGTCAATACATTAGACTTACAAAAATCTGTAAGGATACTCTGGCTCTACAAAAACAGATAGACATTATGCAAAGATTGTTTATTGAAAGAGGGTATAGTAGTACTATGGTCAATAAAGTTAAAGAATCAGTCTTAGGTATGACTAATGATGATAGAGTTGGACCAAACATGACTACCACCCGATTTAGAAAGGCTTATAATGGTCCTAGGGTGGCATCTACAACTAGGTATACTAATGACAATAAGAGAATAGTAGACATCATAAAAAGGAATTGGCATGTGCTTACTGTTGATTCACATATAATGAGTATCATAGGAGAATCACCTATCTTTAGATATAGAAATAGTAAAAATCTTAAAAGGTTACTATGCACTGAGCATACCCATATGGGACAAGGAAAGATATATAGGAAGCGATCACAGTTTGGAACTTTTCCATGTAAAAGTGCAAGATGTGCGACCTAACAGATATGCAGCATTTTATCCATCCCATAATTGATTATGAATTTATTCCTAGGTTTTATGCAACATGTGATGATATGAATCTTATATATTTAGTGACTTGCACAAAGTGTTCAGCTTTTTATGTAGGGATGACATTGATGAAATTTAAAGATAGAATATATAATCATGTATATGATATCAGAAAAATGAATCAACAGAATGCACTAGCCAAGCATATTGCAACTCATGCAAGTCATTGCTTCAGATTTAGAGTGTTACAGTTAGTAACCAAGAATAAGAGGGGTGGCAACAATATGAATTATTTGGAGTCAGTGGAGTTGTGCTGGATTTTCAAGCTATGAGCGCATGTATATCCTGGTCTCAACCAATTTATTAGTATTAAACCCATACTTGCAGCCTGTAGACATAAATAGATGGATAAAAATAATAATGTTTGATTATTACATACATTATTATGGGCGTACAAGTTTATATATATTTGTTTATTTATGGGTATTATATAGTATATATTTCATTTTATTTATTTATTAAACATTTTTATATACATTTCTATATATTTATTTATTTGTAGATAGATTAAAATGTGGATTGATATATCTGTAAATAGTCATCAAATATTAATAGTAGTTTTATTACATTTGATATTTTGTATTTTTGATTTAGGTTGGTTCGTGTTTTATGTATGCATCTATTTACCTGGGTTAAATATGAGTTGTATATAATCCCCATATGGTATCCACTTATTGAATGGGAAGGATACTATGAGTATTTATTTCTATGCATATTTTTATACTTTAAATGTTAAAAGGTTTTATTAGTAATAGCCATATAATGATTAGTTAGATATGTATATATTTAGATATACTTTTTAGATAGTTTTATTAGCTTTATTTAGTGAAGCTAATTGAGACTTGCATTGATGCGATGAAACAGTGTTTACCTAATGGGTGTTTAATAATGCTGTAAGATGCATTCAATTTCATTTAATTAAGTTAGGGTGGAGTATATATATAGTAGTAAGTATGAATTGTTTGATGAAATCTGAAGAAGCGTGCCTTGATAGCTCGTGAAAGCGCTTATTTGTTATATGGAATAAACTTTGTTATATGTTTTATTTCATGGTGGTCCTACCCTGTTTTTTCTTCATATTGTGCTTCCTTTTTCTGGAGTTGGACCTTTGGACTGCAGCGGTATCTTCTTATAGAATAAATGCTTGTAGCAGAAATGAATGCAATGGGCTATCCATTTGGAAATGGTTTGCTTTGAAATGGCCTTTCCCTCTGCCCCTGCAGCAAAGCCAACTAGCAGCTGTTCAGATTTTCTGAGAGGCTTAGTAATCTAAGTTGTCTGTGCACATGCAGAGAGTGCAGTATTCATTTTCCTTTGTTTTGTGGATTAGGGAAAAGGGTATGCAAATGAATGGACTGATTTAGGGCCACACTAAGCACCACCTTGGGCATAAAGGAAGGATTGGTCCTGAGGGAAAACCTGTCCGTATGGAAGATAATGAATGGTTCCACTGCCATGAGGGCCTGTAATTCAGACACTCTTCTTGCTGAAGTAATGGCTAGAAAGAAGGCTGTTTTCCAATAAAGGAATTTCAACTCTGCTGTTGCAGCTGGCTCAAAGGGGGGAAGAGTGAACTTTTCCAATACAAAGTTAAGGTCCGAGGCTGGAGTGGGAGCTCTCCTGGGGGGGAGTCTTAAGTTTTTGGTCCCTCTAAGGAATTGTTTTAGCAGGGGGTGAGAGAAGAGGGGTGGCTCAGTATTATAATGTGCTGAAATGGCAGACGCATGAATTTTAATTGATGAGAACGATAGGTCCTCGTGGTGCATTTCTGTTAAGTACTGAAGAATATGAGGTAAGCTGGGCACCGTTGTGCCCATCCCCTGAGCCTGGCTCCAGGAACAGTATCTTTTCCACTTTTCAGCACAGGATTTTCTAGTACTAGGCCTCCTAGCCTCCATAATGACATCTAGAACCTGCTTACTGAGGGACGTTAGAGGAGAACGCAAGGAATTAGCCAGGCTTCAAGGTTCAGGGTTTGAAGCTGAGGGTGCAGAATCTGGCCCACCTGCTGGGATAGCAGGGAAGGGGTCTGAGGCAGGTGCCATGGTTGCAGCAGTGTCATACTGCACAAGAGGGGGTACCAGTGCTAGCATGGCCAGTCTGGTGCAATCAGTATTGTCCTTGGCTTGTCCTGTTTGATCTTTAGTAGAACCTTTGAGAGGAGAGGCAGAGGGGGAAAGGCATAAACTGAGAGGCTTTTCCCAGGTAAAGGACAGGGCATCCACTTTTCAAGCTTGACTGTGGGGAGTTATTGTGCAGAATTTGTCCAATTGGTAGTTCTAAGGGGAGGCAAACAGGTCTACCTCTAGAGCCCCCCATATGTTCCTCAAGAGGTTGAATATTTCTGGTTCTAGTTTCCATTCATGTGGGTCCATGAGATTTCTGCTTAAGTCATCTGCCAGTGAATTTAGTTAGCCTGGCAGGAATTGAGTTTGTAGGTGTACTTGGTAGCTCACGGCTGTGTTCCACAGAGCCATGGCTAATCTGCAGAGAGGATACGAGTTGGTCCCCCCCTGCTTGTTTATGTACCACATAACTGTGGTGTTGTCTGTCTTTACAAATAGTTGTCCTGGAAGAATACGGTCTTTGAAGGCTGTCAGAGCATTCTGTACAGCTGACATTTCTTTTTGATTGATATGCAGGTGCATCTATCTCAGGTTCCATTTGCCCTGAATGCATTGCCCTGCCATGTGAGCCCCCCCCATGCATAGTCTGATGCGTCTGTTGTTAGGGTTTGGGTGGCAGGGAGTAGAGTGAAAGGGAGCCCCTTGTTGTGGTAGCAGGTCTCTGTCCACCAAAGGAGCTCTGTCTTCATACAAGGAATGATAGAAATCATTGATTCCAGGTCCTGAGAATGTTGACACCATAGGCTTTCTAGATACCATTGGAGTTTCCTCATATGCAGTCTTGCATATGGAATTAGTAGAATTGAAGATGCCATGAACCCCTGGGCTTGCAGTATTTTCCTTGCAGATAGCTGGGGTTTTGTGGCCAGTAGCTTGAAGTAGGTTGTCAAATAAACTTGTTTCTCCGGAGTGAGGAATGCCATCTGGGAAGTTGTGTTCAAGCTCCCAGGAATACAATCTGTTGGCAGAGTACTAGGTGAGATTTCTTTTTGTTTATGGTGCATCCCAGTGAAGTTAGAAGTTTCTTTACGAATGCCAGGTGTTGTAATAGCAAGTCTTGGCCTTCTGCCTGAATCAGACAATTGTCCAAGTATGGGTAAATTTGAATATTTTTCTGCCTGCAAAATGCAATGGCTGGAGCTAGACACTTTGTGAATACCCTGGGTGCAGTAGATAAGCCAAAGGCAAGTGCAGAGAACTGATAGTGCATGGAGCCCGCCCTGAAGCATGGGTATTTCCTGCAGGATTCCCTTATTGGGATGTGCAGGTAAGCTTCCTTTAAGTCTAAGGTTTCCAGCCAGGCATCCTTGGCTAGCATAGGAAGAAGCTGTTGAAGAGTTAGCATTTTGAATTTTGGAACTACCAGAAAGGTGTTGAGAATAGAGAGGTCCAGGATAGTTTGCCAGGAGTTGTCTTTTCTGGGTACCAGAAAAAGTCTTGAATAAAAAACTAGTCCCCGTTGTTCTGCTGGGACAGGTTGAATAGCCCTGATACTAAGGAGAGAGAGAACCTGCTGTTGGGCCTTCGCCCACTGATTTGGGGGTAGGTCTGGCCAACCATTTGGGGTTGGTAGGGTGTGGAAGTGGAATCTGTATCCTTGGGAAGCTATGTTCAAAACCCAACTGTCCTGGGTAATGAGTTCCCAGTTTTTTGCATGCAGGGCGAGGTTTCCTCCTAAGGGAGCAGGTAGTTGAGCAGGGCTTGGATGGGTTAAGGTTAAGTCATTGTGCCATTTTACCGTAAGGGGGCGGATTACTACTCCCTGCTTTGGAAGTGGGAGCCTCCCACTGCTTAGGTCTGTGTGTAGCCTGAGACTGCAGCCTAGGTGGTCTGCTGTTTCTGGGTTTGGACTAAGAACACCTGGAGGGGACTGGAAAGGACCATTTCTTTGAAGGCCAGTGCCTACTGAATCTGGGAGGCTGTACTTGTTGGAAATCTTTAACAGTTTGCATAGATTTAGCTTTTTCCTCCATCCTTTTGAGGAATTCTTCTGCTTTGTTGCCAAAAAGGCAGTCTTGGTTTAAGGGAGCATGCAGTAATTTAGCTTTAACATCATCTGGTAAGTTTTGTTCCTTAAGCCAAGCGTGCCTTTTAAGTACAAACCCACTGACAGCAGCCCTGCAAGATGCTTCTAAAGTGTCAAAACCACATTGCAAAGTATGTTTACCAACTTGTTCTGCCGAATGCATTAAATCTTGTAATTCTTTGTGCTCAGTACAGTCAGGAATCAACATATTTTGTGTTTAAGCAGTCCCATAACATGCTGCTGATACTTTAACATATGAAACTGTCAATTCAAAGCCCTAATGGCCAAAGTAGCAGAAGTGTATACCTTCTTACCCCATCTGTCTAGGGCTCTAGAATCTATATCAGAAGAGGTAGGATTTTTGGCAGCAGTGGCCTTAATGCCTTTAGGTCCTTGGGACATGGTCTCTGTATCTGCAGAAGGATTCTTGAAGAGGAACTTGTGAGAGTTAGGTACTCTGTAGTACCTGTCAGGTTTTCTGGGAGCTGGAGGTTAAGTGTCTGGGGTAAGACTAGATTCCAAGAAAGCATCATCTACAATGTCCAGAACAGGAGGGATAGCTAAAGGCCTGTTGAGGCAGGAGTAGAAACTCCCTAAGTCTCTTTTTGGACTCAGAGTAATCCTGGTTTTCCCAGTGGAAATGCTCCCTAGGAGTATGCAAGACTTCACCGAAAGAAAGATCTTCTGGAGGGGAGGCAGAGGGAATGGGATCCTCTGCATCAGAATCCTCATAAGTAGATAAGGGCAAATCCTGGTAATCAGAAGGAGCACAAATATCAGATTGGGGGCACGCGAAAGCACTCATTTTTCGTTAAATAAAGGTTCGTTTTATTATCGTGGTGTTAACCTGCTCTTTTTGTTGTACAAATATCAGATTCCTGATCAGAAGAATCAGAAAGAAATTCAGTTCTAGGTCTCTTAGATGGGGAAGGCTGGCTTCCCCTAATTAAGGTAATAAGGTCTTCAGCCATTCTAAGCATTTGTTTTTGAGGCCTATGGGCCTCAGCATGTGGTTTTGTTGTCAGTTTTCTAGGCGTTGTGCAAGGTTTAGGCCTAAAAGATTCAGAACTTCTGGATGGAAACAAAGGCGTCGGTTTAATATGAATGTCTGTAGGCCTGAATACACCCTCAGAAGCCGGTGCCTGCACAGCAGCTCCGGACTCATCCAAAGTAGAGACATCCGCAGGTTCCATAGTCAAAGAAGCATCTCGTGGCATACTGGACTCCGAATGGGTCTCAGTAGAGGCCTGCGAATCTGAAGTAGTGGGTATTAGGGGCTTCAAAAGCACCTCACTGAGTACCGGCAGACTGGCGACTAGCTTAACGGAAGCATCACCGGCTGTTTTGGACCTATGCGGTCTGTCTCTGTCTTTATCCTTACGTTTTTTTGGAAGATCGGTAGTCGGATAGCTTATTGAAGCCATTTGGAGTACTGAAATCGAGTACGAAAGTAATTAGCTGCAAAAATAGCCTGACGACGAATAGTTCAGTGGTTGAACAAGGCACAAAACTGACAGCGAGGGACATCGTGGTCTGGGCCTAAACAGGAGATGCAGTACGAATGTAAATCTCTATGAGGTATTTGCTTTCCACAGGTAAGACAATTGTTAACTTTTATTGACATAGATTGGAGCAAGAAAAAGGATCCCCAACAGGGTGTTTATCTTTTTTGAAGACTTTGGGTCTGAAACTCGAAAACGAAAATTTCAGGAGTCGGCCGACCGGCACTTGTGAACTGCTTCTGCTTTGGGCACCGCACGGCAAGAAAGACTGCTGTAATAGCATTGGCTGCATGTTTTATACCCCTGATGACCTGATGTCATGGAAGAAGAGACAGCATCCGATGCAGAAATCTGAAGACTCTGGTATTCAGGCTGTCTGTGGGCTACCTGCAGGCAGATAACCCAAATGTGATGACTGCAACAGTGAAACACGAAGAACATCGAGGACTGCAACACTGAATACACTCGAGCATCTACATTTATGGTAAGTGTATGCAACTGTACTATGTTCTTCATGTTTCACTGTTGCAGTCATCACATTTGGGTTGATTCCCAAAGCTGAAGAAAAGGGTGTAGGCAGTCAAGAAGACTGGGGGCTGGCTAAGATGCCCTGCAAGACTGTAGTGGCAATCCCTGCCCTGGATTTGGAGAAGATAGGCAGGTGGTAATGCTTGGTGAAGGTATGAACAGAAGTCCATGTTGCAGCCTCCAGGATGTACCTGGTGGGGGACCCTCTGAGGAAAGCTGCAGAGGTGGAGGTTGCTCTGGTGGAATGTGTCCTGACTCCCTTGGGGGAGATTTTCTGTGATGTTTGTAGCAGAAATGGATGCAATGTGCTAGCCATTTGGAAATTGTTTGTTTGGATATGGCTTTGCCCTCTGCTCCTGCAGCAAGGCTGACTAGCAATTGATCAGTTTTCTAAAAGATTTAGTCCTATCTAGGTAGAATCTGAGCTGTCTGTGCACATCTAGAGAGTGTAGAATCCTTTCCCCGTTGTTTTGTGGGTTAGGGAAAAAAGTGGGCAAATGAATGGATTGGTTGAGAGCCACACTGGACACCACTTTTGGCATGACGGATGGGTTAGTCCTGAGGGAGACCCTGTCAGCATGGAAAATGATGAATGATTCTACAGCCATAAGTGCTTGTAGCTCTGATACTCTTCTAGCTGAAGTGATGGCTAGATGAACGGCTGTCTTCCAACAGAGGAATTTTAATTCTGCTGAAGCTGCAGGTTCAAAGGGGGCAGGGTGAGATTTTCCAACACAAAGTTTAGGTTCCAAGCTGGGGTAGGAGCTCTTCTAAATGGCCTCAAGTTGTTATCCCCTCTTAGGAACTGTTTGATGAGAGGGTGCGAGAAAAGAAGTGGCTCTGTGCTGAAATGAGCAGAGATGGCAGAGGCATGAATGTTTATAGAAGAGAAGGATAGACCCCTGTGTAGTAGGTCTGCCAGGTAATCCAGGATGAGAGGTAGGGTGGGCTGTGCCGTTCCAGCTCCCTTAGCCTGGATCCAGGTGTAAAACCTTTTCCACTTGTCAGCATAAGACTTTCTAGTGCTGGGGTGTCTGGCCTCATGTATAACATTTAGAACTTGTTTGCTTAGACTGGCAGCTTGAGGAGAGGTCAGGAAATAAGCCAGACTGCCAGATTGAGGGTCTGCAATTGAGGATACATGAATTCTCTATTCCTCTGGTTCAGGAGTGTTGGGATCTGAGGAAGGTGTCATGGTGGCAAGGGTGACAGGGTGCACAGTAGTGGGTACCAGTGCTGCCATGGCCAGTCTGGGGCAATCAGGATTGTCCTCAGTTTTTCCTCCCTTATTTTGATCCGTACCCTTGAAATGAGTAGTAGAGGGGGAAATGCATAAACCGAGAGGTTTACCCACTAGAAGGATAGAGCATCCACTTTCCAGGCCTTGCTGTGAGGTTCCCTGGTGCAGAATTTGCTGAACTGGTGAATGGAGTGGGAGGCAAAGAGGTCTACCTTCGGGGTGCCCCATTTCTGGGTTACAAGGGTGAACGTTCTTTGGTCTAGCTGCCACTCATGTGGGTCTAGCAGATCTCTGCTTAGGTTGTCTGCCAGAGAATTTAGAGAACCTGGCAGGAATTGTGCTAACAGCTGTAGTTGCATGGCTGCGGCAGTGTGTCAAAGGGTCATGGCGAGCCAGCACAGAGGATAAGAGTGAGTCCCTCCCCACTTGTTGATGTACCACATCACCGTGGTGTTGTCTGTTTTGATAAGCAGAGGCCCTGGGAAGAGTAGGGGTCTGCAATCTGTCAGGGTGTACTGAACAGCTAGCATCTCTTTTTGGTTTATGTGCAGATGTATTTGATTTGGGCTCCATTGGCCCTGAATGCAACTGCCATCCAGGTGTGCACACCAGGCATAGTCTGATGCATCTGTGGTGAGGGTCTGGGCAGTGTGGGGTAGTGAGAAGGGAAATCCCTTTTTGTGGTAGCGTACTGCTGTCCACCAAAGCAAATCTTTCCTTAGTCAAGGTATCATTGGTATAAGAGTTTCCAGGTCTTGAGAGTGCTGACACCAAAGGATTTTTAGGTATCATTGTAGTTTCCTCATATGCAGTCTGGCATATGGAATGAGTAGAATGCAAGAAGCCATGAACCCTAGAGCTTGCAGGATTTTTCTTGCGGATAACTTGGTCCTGGTAGCTAGTTGAGAGAAGTAAGTTGTCAGGTTTGTTTTTCCTGGTGTAAGGAATGCCATCTGGGATGCTGTGTCCAGGCTTGCTCCCAGGAATACAATTTTTTGAGTGGGTACTAGTTTTGATTTCTTTTCATTGATAGAATACCCCAGGGAGGTCAGTAGGTCCTTTACAAAGGTCAGGTGCTTTAGCAGCTTTTCTTGACTGTCTGCCTGAATCAGGCAGTCATCTAAGTATGGATAAATTTGAATATTTCTTTGCCTGAAAAAAGACATTTCGTGAAAACTCTGGGAGCAGTGGATAAGACAAAGGGAAGTGCAGAGAACTGAAAGTGCAGTGATCCTGCTCTGAAATGTAGGAATTTCCAGCATGATTCCCTGATTGGGATGTGTAGGTAGGCTCTCTTAGGTCTAGGGTGGCTAACCAAGCATCCTTAGAAAGCATAGGAAGAAGCTGCTGGAGGGTAAGCATTCTGAATTTTGGTATCACCAGGAAGGTGTTTAGAATGGATAGGTCAAGGATGGGGTGCCATGTGCCCTCTTTTCTGTGTACAAGAAGAGTCTGGCGTAGAAACCTTGGCCTGTCTGTTCTGCAGGAACATGCTCTATTGCCCTTACAGAGAGGAGGGAAAGGACTTGCTTTTTGGCCTCTGCCCACTGGTTTGGAGGAAGATCTGGGAACCCTTTTGGGGTTGGCAAAGTATGAAAATAAAATTTGTATCCCTGAGACACTATGTTGAGGACCCAGTGGTCATTGGTAATGGTGGCCCAGTTGCCTGTGTGGAAGGAGAGTTTTCCTCCTAGTGGCAAGTGCAGGTGAGCAGAGGGAGGGGGTAGAAGTGTAAAGTCATTGTGAGCTTTTACCATAAGGGATGGCTTAGCACTCCCTGGTTTTGAAGAGGAGGAACTCCATTGCTTAGATCTCTGCATTCCCTGGGGCTGTTGTCTGGGGGGCCTGCTTCCCCTGGGTCTGGACTGAGCTGACCTGGGGGGCAGGGAAAGGGCCAGTGCTTGGAAGGGCAATGCCTACTGAACCTCGGTGGCTGGACCTGTAAGAAGTCCTTAACTGTCTGCATAGACTTAGCTTTTTCTTCCATCTTTTTTAGGACCTCTTCTGCCTTGGTGCCAAATAAGTTGTCTTTGTGCAAGTGTGCATCCAATAATTTGTATTTGACATGGTCTGGCAAGGTCTGTTCCTTAAGCCAAGCATGTCTTTTAAGTACAGAACCAGTAAATGCTGCCCTGCAAGATGCTTCTAGGGCATCAAAACCACATTGTAAGGTGTGCTTAGTCAATTGACTTGCAGAATGCATTAACTCTTGTAACTCTTTATTTTCTGCACAAGCAGGGAAAGAAGATATTTTTTGTTTGAGGAATTCCATGGTATGTTGCTGATATTTCAGCATATTGAACTGACAATTTACTGCTCTAATAGCAAGAGCAGCAGAGGTGTATACTTTTTTACCTTATCTGTCTAATGCTCAGGAATCCCTATCTGAGGGGGTGGGATTCTTAGCTGAAGTTGCTTTGATTCCTTTAGGTCCTTGAGAGATGACCTCGGGGTCAGCAGTAGGATTTTTGAAAATAAATTTGTGAGAGTCAGGGACTCTATAGTACTTGTCAGATTTCCTGGGAGCAGGAGGGAGGGTGTCAGGGGTCAGACTGAATTCCATAAAGACATCATCCACAACATCCAGGACAGGAGGAATGGCCAGAGATCTGTGCTGTGGAAGATCTAAGAATTTCCTGAGTCTTTTTTTTTGACTGAGGATAGTCCTGACAAATGCTCACTTAAAGTATGTAGGGTTTCCCCAAAGGAAAAGTCCTTGGGTGGAGAGGCTGAAGGGATGGATGCCTCTGCATCAGAATCCTCATAAGCAGAGAGGGGTTGCATATCTTCATATTCAGATGCATCAGAGTCATCGGACTCCTGTCTAGATAAAACTCCTGGGAACAAGTCTCTTTTTCTTTTGGAAGGGGTAGCCTAGCTTCCCCTGATAAGCATTATAAGGTCTTCTGCCATTTTAAACATTTGAGACCGAGGCAAGGAAGCAGGGGCCTGAGCTTGGGACTTCAGTTTTTTGGGTGTAGTGTGTACCCTGGGCCTTGGAAACTCAGTAGTTTTTTAAAGAACTGTTGACATGAAAGAAGTCATCAGTCTGCGTCGAGTATTGGTAGTGTGAAGTACTTTCTCGGAAGCTGGTGCCTGCTCAGCAGCTCTGGACCCATCCAAGGTACAGACATCCGCAGGATCCTTAGTCGAAGAAGAGTCACATGGCATACCAGACTCCGGAAGGGTCTCGGTAGTAGCCTGCGAATCCACAGAAGCAGGCATCAGGGGCTGCAAAAGCTCCTCACTGAGGACGGGAGAACTGGTGACTAGCTTAACGGAAGCGTCGTTGGCAGTTTTGGAGCTGTGCGGTCTGTCTCTGTCTTTACCCTTATGTTTTTTCAGAAGATCGGTTGTCGGATGGCTTACAGAAGCCATATTGGAAGTCAAGTACTGAGAGCAAAAATATCTAGCTACAATAAGGGCCCAATGACGTATAGTTCTGGCATTGAACAAAACGCAAAAGCGACAGCGGGGGACGTCGTGGTCTGGGCCTAAAAAAGTGATTCAGTAGGAATGAGAATCTTGGTGTGGTATTTGCTTTCCACAGGCGAAACAATTGTTAACTTTTTCTGACATTGGTTAGAGCAAGAAAAAAGGCTCCCCAACAGAGTACTTAGCTTTAGTAGACTTCAGCTTCAATTCGGAAATGAAAAACTCAGGTAGCGGCCGACCGGCACTCGTGCAAACTACTTCTGCTTTGGGCTCCTTGGCAAGAAATACTGATGTAATGGTGGCGGCTGCTTGTTTTTATACCGCTGATGACCTGACGTCAGTCCTGAAATGACAGCCACTGATGCAGAAATACTAAGCCTCTGGTATTCGGGCCTACGGAGGGCTACCCTGGCAGGGGTAACCCGAATGTGATGACTGCAACAGTGAAACATGAAGAACATCATGGCATGAAAACTAGAATACATCTCAGTTCCAACAGATTTTCCTTCTACTATAAAATCAAAATGTGATCATATCTATCCTGTATTTCAATCTGTTTTGTTCTTCAGTAAACCTTATATCCTGCAGGAATATAATATCTGACTCATTTCCAATAACCCACTGCAACACAGATATCTTTCAAGACCGAATTATAATATTACTGATAGTTAATGACAACATTTCAGTGTCTTGACTCATATTTTAAGACAGCCTTATTTTAACTTATTCATTTTATGTACCCTTTTTCCAATAATTTAACATTTCTCAGTGTCTGGGAACTCACTGTCTCTGTTTTTCTCTAATCACCATTCTTTAGTACTTACACCTTGCAAATATACTTGTTTGCACACTAGATTTAGAGGAACAACATTTTCATTATCAGCTAGCTTAGTCTCACTGTCTTCACATTTGTTCTTTTGTATATCAGTTACCAACACCACTTCTTTATCAATTCATTAGGCTACTCAAACAAGAAATCCACACAAAACTGCCGGGTCTATTTATAGAGTTCAGTACAGAGTTCTCCCAGGAATGATTTGCAGTCGTATAGCCTGCACTTTGCTTTTAAGGACACATTACTCCTAAATGTTTCACCTCTTCAAACTATTAATAGTTTTTGTTTATTTACCTATCTATACATCTATTTAGTTAGTTAGTTTTTCGCTAAGCAAAATATGTAATAATTTAGGTATGTCATTCATATAAAGAAAACATTGGAGATGTGTTTAAGTTCAGTTTATTTTTTTGCCACTGACTCACTTCCCATCACCTAGGTCCCAAGTTGTTTGTTTATATAGTTCTTTTGATTTCTGTAATTTTTTCAGAAAACGTTAATAGTTATTTTTTATCATCAACAGAATCAGTTCTGAACTTTAAGAAAAACATTTTTTGACACTGAAAATGGCACAGACTGACTGACAGTGTTACTCTCAATAGTGTTGTCATGTGTTTTACCTTTAAAAACTAACATTTGGTTAACATATTCAAAAATCAAATCATACCACTGTACATGTTAGTCCTGAAAACAAAAAATATATATCGAGTATATTTATATTTTCCCTTTATACTTCATTAAAACCAAATTCCTAGTTGTGGTGTGTTCTACCAACATTACAAAACTGTAGTCTCTCGTTGTCTAGATACCTTCAGCATATCTAGAAAGGAGTGTAGATGCTTCTAGAAATAAACAATAATGTTGTTCTTTCAGTGCACAGACACGGAAGAGCTAATACTACTCGCAGCCTCAGAAACTGGTAACCGCTATACAATTTGGCACCTTTAGCTAGTGATTTTTGCACTAATTAAATGGTGACTGATTCCATCACATCTGGCACATATCCTTCAGTCTGTGACTCATACAGTTCAGAGGTCTCCGCAAGCTTCCAGAAGTAAGTCATTGGAATGCCACCACTATCCAAAGTTAGTGCTTTGGTTTTAATGGCTACAACACTAACAGCACCTACGTCTTCAAAACTAACTCCATGCAGCTCTATCATCCTTTCACTTCTCTCCTGTCCAGAATGGAATTTCCAGTGTCTAGAGCAGGTTATAGATAATCAGTCTGAACACCTTGTTCCTTCTCTGGATGTAGGCTATAGGCTTAGTGGAGCTAAGCTAACCCACCAAATAAGAAATGTAAATAGCTAAACAAGTCTGAATTTTCGTTAACTACCAAATAGCAAAGGCATACATAAATAAGTTCATTTAATATAAATGAATGTTATGATTTTTACTGCCTGTACTGATGACACAACAACTGTAAGCCATAATTTAAAAAAAAATATACAAAATTTCTACATTTTGAATTCAAGTTAAAAATCCCTGAAGAAGCACAGATCAACTTCTGTTTCTACACTACTGATGAAATTTAATATTGTACATACCACTGAAAAGCAGCAACAAGGGAAAAAATGCTTGGCTCAACAGGATCAGGCTTATAGCAATAACACCAAGAACTTATATGAATATAATTAACAAGAACTTATATGAATGTAATTAACACTACAGCAATATGTTTAACAGCCATGATGAAATTTGTCAGGGTATATAAAACATTTCAGTTAAGAATTAATATACTCCCACTACGGTTGTCCTGAGGGATGACAGAACCAACAAAAACAAACCGTTATTAAAAAAATGAAAAGAGACACACAGTTTAGTACAATTTAGTGCTTTCATCCTAAGTTGTGTAAACACTTCTTTAGAACAAATAATAAGAAAGAAAACCAATTAGATAAAGTGTCTGATGCATGTGACAACCTGCATTAACCAGTTCAAGCTATTAACTACCTAAGAAAAGGTGCAATAGCTGAAGAATATTTTACAATTAAAAACATAAATTTTTAGTTGACATATAAGACAAAAGTGCAAAACACTGCTCAAAAGTATAGGGCACCAAGTCGGGGACAAAGATTAAAAACAGATATTAAAATAATAATAATAATAATAATAATAATAATAGTAATGTTGCTAGCAAATGCTGCAGCCTCACAAACATTTCCAGTAAAAACTTAAAATAACTCTGTATATAATGGCTAGTTGTGAGGTCTTAATTTCGATCTCACTCTAAGCAGTTTAGTTAACAGCACTTGTTTTGGTCATTTGTTTTGGAGAAATTTAATATTTGAGACAAATGCATTAAACTGCACTAAATAATCTCTTGATGTTTTTTTTCTGTAATAATGTGTTATACTTCTTTATGGTCATATTTTATGCACATTCTCTGCATAGTATACAAAAGCACACACACAGTGGGGAAGGCACTGTGACCCTCACATGAGATGCAGAGTGCACATTCTCTTGCATGGTATACAGGAGCATGCACACACAGGGAAGGCACTGTGACCCTCACATGAGATGAGGAGTGCACATTCTCTTGCATGGTATACAGCAGCACGCACACAGTGGGGAAGGCACTGTGACCCTCACATGAGATGCAGAATGCACATTCTCTTGCATGGTATACAGGAGCATGCACACACAGGGAAGGCACTGTGACCCTCACATGAGATGCGGAGTGCACATTCTCTTGCATGGTATACAGGAGCATGCACACACAGGGAAGGCACTGTGACCCTCACATGAGATGCGGAGTGCACATTCTCTTGCATGGTATACAGGAGCATGCACACACAGGGAAGGCACTGTGACCCTCACATGAGATGCGGAGTGCACATTCTTTTGCATGGTATACAAGAGCATGCACACACAGGGAAGGCACTGTGACCCTCAGATGTAATGCAGAGTGCACAGTTTCTGCACAGAGTGGGTTGAAGCCATTTTCAGATGGCCTCAGGATGAGATGTTTACTGGAGCATAAAGCACCTTCGTGGTTGCCTGAACTATGAATTTCTGGGTAAGAAAAAAAATGTAGTATCATGAGCCTTATTGATTTCCCTTTGCAATTGCAAAAACTGTAGTTTTGTCTCACCATCCATTGCAAATTACATACCAAAAATGGTTAGGTGAAAAACATTTCACATTTTTTTTTTTTTTTGCAGGGGAGCAAGATCCCCCTGAACCCCTGACATTGGGGGCCCACAATTATATGTACCAGTATATACAGTCAGATGACAGTAAAGAAAGTGGGGAAAAAAAACGCACCACTGGCTTTCACAATACTGTACATTGTGGCGGAACTCACCAGAACATTAAATTCTTGAATTCATCAGCTCAATCAATGGTGGAGTGCAAAGACAGGCTTGATAGCTGGCAAGCAGAAGTGCAAAGAATACATACTAAAAACTATGGATTTGTACACAATTAAGTTGTTCACACTATCAATAAAGAACGCAAACTAAGTGACAATCCATCATTTTGTGCTCATAAATATGAAAATCTACAGAAAATGCAAGATTAAACACCATAAACACTTTCAAATACGTAGAGCAGTAAGAAAGTTAACAGATATAAGTCTCAGTTTCAGCTTCTTCTGTGTGAGAATTATTGCGGATTTTAAGTCTGAGTGCATATGACGGACCTACAGGAGAAACAGATGCTCAGGAAGGATATCTTTAAAATGTCCAAGTGATACAGTGATGAACCACATTTTGGGGAGCAGCAAGCCATTAATCGGACAAAAGGACTTAACATCTGCAGAAAAATAAAGCAACAGCACTGATTTTGTTCTGTTAGTGAACCCTGCTAGGGTCAAAGCTACCACTGGTACATAAGTATAACACTCATAGTCTGGATACGACAGTTTCAAACATGTAGCTGTTTTTGTTGATGTTGATCTGTGGTCCCACACGGGCAGTTAAGCATTTCTAAGTCACACTTCCATATTGAATGACGGAGTGCACAATGACATGCTTCAGTTGAATGTGTCTAATATATTGCAATCCTTGAAGGAAACATTACCGAACGTATTTATGTAGCTTCGCATCAGTTCAGCTGAAATAAAATCAAAAGTTCGCCAAACAAAAAGCAAGAAATGGCTGATTCACAGTTGTTAGAATTTTGTGATTCACAAAACACATTATCAGAGTAGTTACTTTACTTTTGTTAAAAAACTACTATACTCACGAAATTACAGCTTTAATCAAAATCTGTCAGTTTAAGGTGGCTTAGCAAGTCAACAAGGAATTATTGATTTGTACAGCTGAGCAATACTACAGGGCAGTATTCTGCCCAGACTAAACAGATGAAATTAATTATTTATATATACTTAGAACATCCACACAGACAATATTAATTACGTGTAGTGTTAGCAGGGACACTGCAGCTTGCCTGGGGCACAGAAACAGTTCCAGTTAATTATTGATGAAATTATGGTACTAGCACACTCACTAAGCTGTGTATAGTACACACAGAGCATAACCTATATTAATTCTTGTAATCATTTTTAAAGTAAGTGGAGATCTGTATAACCCACCCTGAGCTAAAAACTACCTCAGAGAGTTAAATGAAAGTGAGCTAAAAGGGGCTTTCACAGGCTTTTAAGTAACTCTCTTCCAGGCATACAGGCATGTTGACTGCACAACCCAAGTAGAACTAATGCAGTAAACAAGATTTCTACACAGTTAAGTATAACACAGAACGGTAATTTTACAAAGTAGTTTATTTTTTCCAATATACCTTAGAAAATTGCCAGCTGTAAGACTGTACAACATGTTGTTTCTCATGCCTTAATTGTATATTAGAGACCTTCAATGTGAAACATCTTTATGAACAACCACATCAGCAGGTGAGCTGGACAACTGTGTGTATGTAAAGCAATAAATAACATTATGTTATGATTCCAAGCAACACCATACTTCTTCTCATGCAAACAGTTACAAAACTGTGGAGAAAAATATTCCATGTTATACACAGATTACATTTCAAGATCGTTAGGGCAATATTGACTTTTAAGACTGCTGCACACTGATCAACAGAATTTCAGTTCTCCTAGTTTGAAAAAAAGAAATTGAAAGGTAAGCGCCAGTAACTCTTACCAGTTGTAGGAAATTTAGTTACTGGTTAGAAAATATTCGGCCTGTATGCCAACAAAGAAGAAACTTAACAGAGTCTAAAAGAAAATCGACCAGAAAAGGTGAAGAGAAACCTAACTGGGAAGAATCCTGCAGCTGTTCAGCAAAAAGCAGTTCAAGGTCCAGCTTTGGTACAAGACATGGCTTCTAGTAATCTAGAGGTAAAATAAATCAAATATGCTCAGAGCTGATTAGAATAAATGAAGCTGAAGGATATATCAACTCAAATAACAAAAGGCTTGAAAAATGGAAAAGCTTTAAACAGCTATTCAGCTATTCAGTTGAACATAACCGCAAAAATTAGAGGTTGAAAAGAAGAAAAGACTGACCAAATATGAAACTGCTCAAAAAGAGCTTTTTTAAAAAATGCTACAGTTAAAGGACAGAGCACACAAGGAAAAGCTGAGGATTTCTGCTGTGCCAGAAAAACTGGAAGGAACAGGGTTGATTAGTTTTCTGAAACCGCACATAACCAAGTGAACTAGAATTACACAGCAGGATTCATTAATTGAAATGACACATTGTGTTTATGCTCCAAACCTGGCCATTTGAAAGCAGCCAAGACCTGTATTATTAGAAATGTAATCATACTAGCAGAAAGAGAAATCAGTACAACTGGAGAGTGCCAAAGAGAAAATAAGGTAGTTTCTGGATAATATGCATCAGTTTAGGAAGAAGCTGTTAAGCAACTGTTTTTGATAATAACTCCAGCGCACAATTTTTTTTAGCACAACAACTAAGGCAACAGAATGTAAAAATGGTTGTTCCTCACTATGAGAGCCTATAACAAGAAAAATAACCCGAGATCCTGTAGCGGTATTACAGATATTTAGGACATTTTATGAAAATTTGCATAAAGCAGAGAAATGTGGAAATCAAGAAAGAGCACAAATGGAAATATTTATGGAAGACTTAATTATGCCAAGGTTAGAAATAAATGAAGCTGAATAATTAACATTTAAGACAGTAGGAGATTAGAAAAAATGGTGGCATACAATTAATCGGAAGAAAAGCCCATAGCTTTTGGAAGCGTATCGTGAAGAAATTGATAAGGTTTTGTTTAGTATTTTTTTTTAAAAGGAGGGAATGTACCACCATCCTGGAAGAAAACTGTGGTGGCTGTGATATCTAAAGACGGTAAGGACTCATCAGATACAGCTTCATATAGGCTCATTTCAATTTTAAACCATGATTACAAAGCCTTTATGTCTATAATAGCTAACGGAATAGCAAAGATGTTGCCAAAATTTATAGATATGGATCAATATGGTTTTCTGGAGGAGAGACAAACACTTTACACCATTAATAGAACAACGGATGATCCTAAGGGAAGCAAAGTATAAGAAAATACCACTATTGCTGATGAGTCTTGATGCAGAGAAAGCATTACATCTAGTAAGCTGGGATTTTATGAGTGGGGCAGTGGAAGCATTTTCATTCCCTGCTACAATAAAGTTAATTAGAAAGATATATGAGGGATCAGAGGAAAAATGAAAGGGTTCCTCTCTAGCAAGTTGTGTCTCAACAGAGGAACCATGCATGGGTGTCCTCTTTCCCATTTGTTATTTGCTTTACATTTAGAGCAATTGGCAAAGAGAATAAGGAGCTCAGAAATTCAAAAATATACTTGGTAAAGTAATCAAGAAAAGCTGGAGTTATTTATAGACAGTATTATTTTGTACCCGATAAAACCAAGAAAAAGGCATCTGAGATAGTTTCAAGCCTTTTTGGAATATGAAAATAATGAAGCTACAACAAAGGCTATATCCATAAACTATATACCAACACATGAATTGGTCCAGCAATACCCATATTTATGAGGGCATAATAAAATGAAGTATTTAGGAGTATGGATTCTGTTATGGCAGCTATGGCTATATGGGAAGAGACTAAACAAAAGATAATACAATAACTAGAAACTCTTGTTTATGAATATGGATAGAAAATACAAGCAGTGAAAACGTTTTTAGTCCCTTTAGTATTATATACAGTTCAGGCATATTTTTATCAATAAGAGGAGAAGCTGTGGAAAACAATTATTAAAGAGTTGGAGGACTTTATCTGGGAGGGGAACAGTGCAAGGGTCAAGTTGAATAAGCTGATCCTTTCAACTGAAGAAGATGGTTTAGGATTACTTGATTTGATTGGGATATTGCAGAGTTACACCATTCATAGGTTCATAGAATGATAAGAAGTTATTAGACTAATGGCCCTAGAGTCCTTACAAGCCTAGCCAAGTTCTACCCTTACTTCCATGACCAGCACCAATTGCTCCTGTCCAAGAGGGACACAGGTGAAACCCCCAGGGTGAATTTATGGTTACCCATCCGATCGTCCAGATTGTGTTTGAAGAGGGCAAATGAGGTGCTCTGTTTGACATGAAGTGGGAGCCCATTCCAAGAGTGTTGTAACCTTTGGGAAACAAATCTGTCCTTCCAGCAGGTTCTATTAATGTCACATACCAGGTTAAGGTCTTTAGAGGGAGTAACCCATGTACCACTTCAACCTATGGCTATGCAGCATTTCCAATAATGCAGGGTCAAATATTGCCTTATATGCATGGCATTCATCGTCTCTGAGTAGTCTGTATGAAACAGAATAAAGTGACAATGATTTCAGATGATCCACATAGGACAGATACTGAAGACCTTGAATTTTCTTTGTGAGGAACCTTTGTGGTCTTTCCAATTTCTGCAGGTGCTTGGAAAGGTACATACCAAAAGGGCCGTTGTACTCAATTATAGGCCTGATGAGGAAAGAGTACAGACAGGATATAAGTTATTTTTTTCTGGATGCAATGGCCTTACTTATGATATGAGCAATATGAAATGCCCTTGTTACTACTTTGGAGACATGGTGATCAAAGGTAAGGTTGCTGTCAAACTGTGTGTCCAGGTCTCTCACCACTGAGTGCATACTCGGGGGGGTTGGTACTGATGTGGTAGTTATCGAAAGGGATGATGATACATTTTTTTGCACTGAGTGTAAGGCCATGGCTTTGGCACCAATAATTTGATTGTGTAAGACCCTCTTGTAGGATTTTGACATCATTTGGAGATTCTATAACCATTACCAGTTTGCAGTCATCAGCAAACTTTGTCAGCTACAGACCTTTAGTTTTAGCTTCTACTTTGAAGAAATAGATTCCAAACAGTAGAAGTCCCAGGAGTGATCCCTGTGGAACACCACTGGTTACAGGTCTGCTGTTGGAGGTGGATTCCCCTATTTTGACTATATGGGTTCTATTAATGAGCCAGTTAATGACCCATCTAATGATATAATGGCTGATACTGACTTGGTGAGTTTATCAATGATGCCTGAGTGGAGGATAGTGTCAAAAGCCTTGGCTATGTCCAGGTAAGTGGTACTGACAGATTTCCCCTCATCCAGGGCCTTAGTGACTGTCTTAAAGAGGTCCACCAGGTTTAACAGGTATGATCTCCTTTTAACAAATCCAAACTGAGTAGGGTCAAGTGTTTGGCGATTACCTATATCTTTGTTGATAACGTCCATGATGATTTGCTCCATGGCCTTGCAGATAAGGCTAGTCAGGCTATTATGTCTACAGTTCCCTTGGTCATTTGAAGCACCACCTTTGTACAAGGGGATAATGGTGGCTGTTTTACTGACATTACTGCAATTAGAGGTACACATAATAGGCAAGAGGAGGCTGGAATTTACCAGAGAAAATTGGCAAAGGAACCAAAGTATTAGGAGCAAATAACTGGACAGAGAAAGGTAACTGAATGGGAAGAGGCCAAGAAGACATTTGGACATCAGGGATTGATATCAGAGTATAGGCATCCTAAGTGAAAGGGCTGTGCTGGTAGAGCTTTTAGTTAAATGTAAAATAGTAGCTGCTACTGGAATAATTAGAAGAGTATAAAAATATTGCATGATAGCCACAGAAATCAATCAGAAGTGATTAGGAAAAACAGTGAAGAGAGATTGGATAAACAATTCATAAAGAAACAATGAGAGATATGCAACAAAGTCTAGAAGATTTAGAATTTTTGCTAGAAAGTAGGTATGTTAAACTCAAAGCAGACTCCAGAGAATTCTTCTTCGAGTTGATAGCAAATGCAAGAGGTATGGTGGGGAAAAAAGAGGTAACTGGGAACATATGTTTTGTGAATACAGTTGGCAGACTTTAAAAATTCACTACAGAGTACTCAAATGGGAATAACTAACAAAATGATTTTTCTGAACTGGGATACAAGACTGGAATTGCCTAGACATAGTAAGGCCTTGTAAAGTGTAATTCTGGTGGCTGCCAAAAAGCAGTTACTGGAAAATGGAAATAAAGTGTAAACCAACTTTATCTGAAGAATTGAATATTTTAACGGAGATGAAAGAATTGGAAGTGGGATCTTTAGCAGGGTAGGAACAAATTACATAGAAAAAATTGCAGGAATGATACATGTAGAATAATGTTTTGGAGGAGAAGTGATATTTAAGGGAATTTTTGGATTAATGATAATTATACAAAAAGACAGACGTGATGTATAATGTTTGTAACCAGGAACATGTTAATATTGGTTGCTTTATTTTATATAAATGTGTATTTGCCTATATCTTAGGTAGTAATTCAATAAAGGTATTAAAAAAAGATTGTTAGGGCAGTTAGTAATTTATCAGATATAAAAACACCTACAAGCCTCATTGCCTATTCTGCTTCTGCATGGTCAATTTATTGCCACACCCACCCACTGCATCACTAGTATTCAGCTTCCCAAACCTTCATTTTTTCCTATGCAGGATCTTTAACTATTTTACTTCATCTCATGGGTTACATATCTCAAAAGTCTGATTTTTTAAGGTGCTGCTCCTCCCATCTAAAATGCAATGCCCAAGCTAAGTCTCTGGTTAAAGAGAAAAAGAGATAGTCCACTTCTGTTGTGTTAAGTCAAAACTGACTGTTCTCTTCTATGATGACCACCATTAGCCATGCATCTCCCCACTAGGGTTGCCAGCTGTCCGGTTTTTGACCGGACTGTCTGTTTTTCTTACAAATTGTCCGGTCACCAATTTCATTCAAAACCGGACACGTAAAGTCCGGGTTTTGCACCACTGATTTGTGTTTAACTTTTTTTAAAGTAGGCAATGCGCTCATTATTTGGGTTTGTACTTTCCACTCCTGGTTGGGTGGCTGGCCCTTTAAGAGTCGTGTGTGTCAGAAAACTTTGTATGATGTCATGTCAATGGGAGACCGGTAGGCAGCTACATCTGCAAAACAAGTGAGCTTAATGCCGGCTCCCAGCGCATGAGAAATTGGTGTTGGGCGCCAACTAAAGAAGCATAACGTGGCCACCTGGTATCTTCTCAAAGCGGATGTTCTTACTCTGAGGTTTTATCGAAGTTTGGTCAAGTCTTTCTGTGCTCGGACCTGAGGCTTGAGTAAGTAGAATGTACAGCAAATGGTTACAATGGTGTACGTGTATGTTGAAGCATTAGGTGATGGTGAATAATTTTTGCAGAGCTGTGGATTATTATCTTTTAAAATGATGTGTGCAATTTAGGTTTAGGTTTTTCTGCAGGGGGATATGTGATCTTGGTGGTCTTGAAAGTATGCACTTGTTTTCTTACTTTCTGAAGAGTGGTTTTGTTGGTTTTGTAGGCATTAGTACTGGCATGCTGTTGCAAAAAAAAATTCCCCTTGCTGAGCTGTGTCTTGGTGTCCATCTCACTGTATCAGGCCATCAGAGATACTGTAGCCTTGACCAGTTTATAGTTAAGCAGAGGTGACCAGCTTGACCACTCTGCTGGAATCCTGTTTAGCAGCACACTTTGTGACTCTTGATAGAATTAAGATGGCATGTGCTAACAAGCATTTATTTTCTGGAGCATGAGAAGTCTGTAATTTTTGTATTTACTTATTTATTGCAATCTCGCTTTTCTAGTAAAAATATTCCACTTGGAAGAGAAGCAGTGCAGAATATTAGGGACAAAGTCAAGACACATTTGAGAGGTATGCATGCTAAAAGGGATTGTGTAAATGCGGTGTGTAACTAACCCGGCTGAAAGGTGCCTGTTCAGTGTGTTTTTAACCCCTATAAGGGAACAGATCAGCGCACACCACCTACAGTACAAGGGTGCTGCTTCAGTCAACAAGAAGTATTGCTGAAGGGGGACCCTAGCACACACTATCACTCTTACTAAATGTATACAGTTACATTAAAAGCAGCATGCAGCCAACATACCTTTGCCCCCTGAAGTTACAACTTTTCTTATTAGTTGCAGTTAAGTGTATTCTCTCTTTGTTTACTTACTTTTGTTTACCTGAGAAGTCCAAATGGGCTAATTAAGCAGCCCTTTTTTATCGGAGGCCTGGGGATTAAGGCTTCAGATATGTACAATTTAAACTAAAAGAGAAAGCTTCAGTCATGTGCAACTATGTAATGAAAGACACATGTGAAAAGAACATTTTATTAATTTGATAACTAGATAAAAAATATACATACGTATATGTTGTACATAATCATATGTGTATGTGTGTGTGTGTATGTATATATATATATATATATATATATATATATATATATATATATATACACACACACACACACACACACACACACACACACACACACACACACACACACATTATTATTATTTAACATCTGTTTACCAGGATAGTCCTGCTGGTGTAATCACGTGGCGTGGTACTCACAAAAGTGTACAAACTCCAGTATTCTGTTTCACAAAAGGAAACAGACTATCAGTGTTTCTTAAATTGGCTGATTTACTATGCTTTTTAACAGAAAAGCATAGTAAATCGGCTGAAAGGAGGCATCTGGAACAGAAAAAGAGGCTGTTCCCATCAGCTGATGTCATAATGATGTCACAAAATGGGTGGGTATGGGTGGAGTTATGGGTGATGCCAGGGGTGTGACCTTAGTCCGGAATTAGCCACAAAGAAAGATGGCAACCCTACTCCCCACCCACCCTCTAAAAAGGTTAGCTTCAATAGCCCAGGGTATTAGTGTTGCAGTCAAAGCTCTAGTCGTCTGGATTAGGGATGCATTTCAAGGTTCATTCCATCTGAGAGGAGATTATGGAGGAAGATTAAGCTTTGTGGCATAAATCTGACAACCAGAAAGGGACAAACATCTTCCCCTCTGAAATAGTGACCTTAAAAAGCTACAGGAACAGCATAACATCATGCTAACAATTCTACACAGTGGATAGTATAATATCTGTAGATAGCTATGCAGCAGTACTAATTCTGAACACTGATTGACTACTAAACTTACTGCTATCCTGCTCACACACAGAGCAGTTGTTAAGGTGGTCATGTAGGATGTTATGACTTTTCAATGGGTTATTTTTAATTTTTCACTTATTATTGTGACCTGGAATACATCAGCGGTGGTGGTGCTGCGGTAGCGTTGTCACCTCACAGTTAGATGTTGCCCATTCAATTCTCAGTTAGAGCATCTTCTGTGTGTCGACATGTGTGAATGGGTGTTCCTTCATTGAAGGTTGTGCGTTAGGCCCGGCAAGCCAGCACATAAAAAGCTACTGCCAATCATTAGCGGACCGGAGTTCCGCTATGGCGACCCCTAACCGGGAAAAGCCGA
Organism: Protopterus annectens; assembly: GCF_019279795.1. Taxonomy (NCBI): domain Eukaryota; kingdom Metazoa; phylum Chordata; order Ceratodontiformes; family Protopteridae; genus Protopterus; species Protopterus annectens. The sequence continues at coordinate 584,258,962 of NC_056745.1, read as the reverse complement.
AAGACAAGACAAGTATTGTGACCTGGAATGCTAAAATGATCAATTCCAAATGTATAATAAATCCATGATGCTTACCTTACTAAGTCATGCATCCTGACTCGAAGTGATAACAGACAGCCTGCATTCCACACAACACATGTCCTCATCATTCAGTTAGCTTTCATGCACACCTTTAGAGTATCACATTGGTGTGCATACTGAACTGTTATGAACTTACACAGTAAGAGAATATATATACAGGGGTTGGGAGGGTGGCTTAACAGCAAGGTGCAGGGTTTGAGTCTCACAAGAGATAATTGGCTAGGCTTAAAATGGCTCGCAAGGGCAGTTAGCTTAGTACTAAACTATGAACCTATGAACCAACAATCTCCCCTTGATGGTGACTTGTGCCTGTGGTCTGTGGTCTGCTGGCTGTTACTGTAAACATAAGCAGCGACTTTATTAAGCACAATAGCTTATTATTATTTTTTGTAGGCAGGAAAAACTGCAGTGCACCTAATACTGCACTGGAAAGAAACAAATCATGCCATGCACTGCTTTGTCATAAATACAAAGAACTGATTTAAAATGTGTTTGGAAATACTATCGGATATAAGGATTTGTCTAGCCCCTTGTCAAGACACTAACTCATTTCACCTTACACAACAGTAATTACAAATGAAAAAAAAGGATTTCTTAAATGGAAAGCTCCACTGCACCCCCTTATGGAGGGCTGTACCTCCTTGCCTCCTCTACTTATATAAACCAATCAAGGTCACATCTTCATGATGAAAGGGAAAATATCTAGTACTAAGACAATTCAGCCTTGCAGGGAAAAGCCATGTAGTCACAAGCTAGCTAATGTAAATATCCTCCTTGAACCTCTTAACAGTATCTCCATTCAGCATATCTTCCATCCCTGACTGATAACATTCCTTTCACAACTTTAGCACCTTAGAAACTCTCACTTCTCCTCCCTTACCTCTCTCATCCTCTCTCTCTCTCTCTCTCTAAATTTCATTACCCCCTCACCACTTCCTTAAACCTCCTCTCAAGCTTACTATCACCCTTGACTACAACATCCATATCCTCTAAGAATCCCTGCATGGTATTTAAACCATCCTTCAGAATCTGTTGACCAAGTGTTTTAATATGCTCAAGTCACTGTCAGAAAAAACAAGCTTGTTACTTTACTAACTGTCTTTAAGGTATCCAAAATGCTGCTACTGAACCTGGTGACAAAGTGACTTTATTATACTCAGGACACTGTCTCTGTGTACAAAGATTGTTCCAAATGAAGAAAAAATAACCAAAACTTCTAGACTGTAGGAAACACAAATATATTGCCACTGCAGAAAAGAAACTGAAAATAAAATCGCCAGTCCAAGCAGACAATAACAATATTAAGATAAGTGCTTTCGTTCACGTTAATTATGAATTTCATCAGATAAAATGCCATAGAGTTGCTTAATTAAATATACTAAAAGGCTCTCCCTAATTACAAAAATGATTGATATCACTTCCTCACCTAAAAAGTCCATGGTTCAATTATTTCGATGAATTAAATTAAATAAAATCCACAGACCTATCCAACCTTAAAAAATGTATTAAACTACCTTACGTATATAACACATTATCAACAAATAATACATATTAAATACATATAGATTAATAAAATCCATGTAGCACTATTTCAAACAATATTAAACTCAAATCCCTAGTTAAAACAGCAAAGAAACAAAGAAATTAGACAGACTAAATTACTAGTTAGTGATTCCTTAGAGAATTTTAGTTATTATGTTCATTTCTTCTGAATGAACCATTTGTTTTCTTGTTGTACATACAAATGCATCCTCTAAATATTTTTGACAAACTGCATTTGACACAATCTGTGTATTTAATAGCGCAAACTGATCATCTGTCTATCCTAGTGATGTAATGTGTAACCTTATGATGTAACTCTTTGTTTTTTTGTTATTAATGAGCAATGTGGTCTCTATATTTGTTATTGTGTTAAACTATTGTATAAGACTGTGGAGCTTTTCTCCCTGAGCCTCTGCTGAAAAAGGCGCAAGCTCAGTCAGACTAAAAAACAAAATGTCGATCATTATTGCTTGGTGCACATGCTTCATACCTGCGATAATGTTTAATTATCTAACTTATTTAGGTTCAGTGAAATCAACAAACATAATTATGTAGGTCATTGGCAATATGATACAGTTTATTGAGTGGTTCACCCCTACTTGATTGTACCCATGTTCATTCACTTGGATTGTGCTAATACGCACCATGAAGCTGTAATCACTGAGTGTTTTGCTAGGATAATTTTACATTACTTGAACGAGGATTCACAACCAAAAGGCAAAGAGGGAAGAATATTACTGACCTGAAAAACAAAGCTAAAATGTGTCAGTTTGGTGACTTAAAAGATGAGTTGATAAAGGACAGGCTTGTGTGCGCTATTAATAGTGCTGGTGTGAGAACAATTTTGCTTCGTGACAGTGATCTAACGTTGAGTAAAGCCATTGAGATTTGTCAATTCCATGAAGTTACAGAAAGGCACTCAAGTATGCTTGCAGGTGATAAGACTGTGGTTTCAGCAGGCTCCAGAGCAAATGTAGACAGCATGCAACACATGGCAAGTAAAAGTAGGACTAAGCACATGGCAGTTATAGCCCCTGCTGGTTTTCAGGGGAAACCATGTAGTTTTCCATTAAGTTCTAAGAAAGGAGCATGCTCAGTGCAATACAAGCATAAATCAGCAAAACCTAAATGCAGCTTTATTGTTAACTGTCACAACTGTGGTGCCAATCACGAGTGTGAAAGAGAGAAATGCTTAGCATTTGGTCAGCAATGCCACAAGTGTAAAAAACTGAACCATTTTCAAACGTTTTTCAAATCAAGTAAACCTCATACAGTTATAAAGATCAAAAAAGCAAGTTGATCATATAAAGGGCTGCAACTTTACTTATTACGTAGATGGTGTATGAGTAATTGGCGAAAAGGTTGATGCAGTGAATTTGTTGCCAAAAATGAAGTGTTTTGTACTGTCCAGATCAAAAGGTAAATCTACGGAGCTCAAAGTAGACACTGGTTCAAAGTGTAATGTTATATCAGCAGACACATTTACAAGAGTAAGAACTAATGAACAACTCAATGTAACCAGCAGTGCAAGACTTGTTACTTATGGAGGTGAAGAAATTCAAACCGAAGGTTCAGTGATACTTTCATGTTATCTGATCAAGAACTGTTACAACTTGTTATTCTATGTAGCCCGGAGACCTGTGCAGTCATTACCGGGTCTCAGAGACAGTTTGAGAATGAATCTGCTTTCTTTTGCTAAAGAAGTTCATCATATAAGCACATATCCTAGTTCCAGTTTTTCTGAAGCCATTTTCTCAGAGTATGCTGATGTTTTCATAGGTTCATAGGTACATACTAGGCTATCGGCCCTAGGGCCCATACAAGCCTAGCCAAAAAATGTACCCTGGCTTTCGCCACCCAAGAAATTTATTTTCCTGTGCCCTTGTCAAGCAGAGCCACAGAAGTGATCCCCAGGGTGAATTTCCCATTTCCCATCCAATCATCAAGATTTTGCTTGAAGAGTGCTAATGAGGAGCTCTGTTTGACATAAACAGGTAGTCTGTTCCAGAGTATGGGAAGTCTCTGGGACAGGAATCTATCCCTCCAGCATGTTCTGTTTACTGTGGTGACAAGGTTTAGGTCCCTAGAGCGTGTAGCTCGGAGGGATTGGGATTTTTTTAAGTGGAGCATTTAAGTTTTCACTGACAAGTTGGGCAAACTTCCAGTTGTGTATTCTATGAAGTTAGACACAGAGGTCAGTCCAGTAGTCAGACCAGCAAGAAAAATTCTGATAGCTATGCAGGATAAAGTCAAAGCTCAGTTGGATAAAATGGTGCAACAAGGTGTAATTTGTCCAGCTACAGAACCAACTGAATGGATGTTATCTATGGTAGCAGCCCACAAAAAAGGTTCAGACAAAATCAGAATATGTATTGACCTAAGAGATTTGAACAAAGCATTAAAGAGACCACATCATCCCATACTTACAATCAAGGAAGAGGTAGCCCTAATTCCAAATGCCACCGTTTTTTCTGTCTTGGATGCAAAAAGTTCATTTTAGCAAGTGATGCTTGATCACAAATCCTCATTACTGACTACTTTCAATCCCCCTTTTGGCAGATATTGATTCCTAACGATGCCATTTGGAATAAATTCTGCAAGTGAAGTCTTCCAACATGCAATAGAACAAATGTTTTCAGGTTATCCTTGTGCCATAATAGTAGATGATTTATTGGTTGGAGGCAGTGGTGAAGCAGAACATGACAGAAACCTTAAGAGAGTTCTAGACAGAGCACGTGAAGTGAACTTAAAGCTCAATCCTCTAAAGTGCAAATTCAGGCTAAAAGAAGTTACATATGTAAGTAATTTATTTACCAGTACTGGCTTGAGACCAGATTCATCTAAGCAAGCAGCCATTCTTGAGATGCCAGCACCAGATAATGTTCAAGTTCTACAATGTTTTCTTGGCATGGTCAACTATTTAGGCAAGTTTATTCCAGGCTTCAGTGAGTTGACAGCACCTTTAAGAGAGCTGATGCACAAAAATGCTACGGGGTCTTGGTTGGAACAGCACCTGAAACATTATAAGACCTTAAGCAGAAAATTGCCACCCCACCTACATTAAGAAACTATGATGTCAATAAACCAGCCACTCTTTTCTGTGGTTCTTCAAAATTTGGTCTTGGCACAGTTATTCTTCAAGAAGGCAGACCAGTAGCCTATGCATCTAGAACCCGTACCCAAACTGAAATGCAACATGCTCAAATTGAGAAAAATCTTTTGGCTATAGTGTTTGCATGTTCAAAGTTTCATGGTTATGTCTATAGTCAAGGTATTCAGATTGAAACTGATCACCAACCTCTAGTTACTATTCTAAAGGAGCCTACACATTCAGCTCTAGCGAGATTATAAAGAATGATGGTTAAATTGCAAAAGTACAACTTCAAAATGGTCTATACAAAAGGAAAACTTCTTTATCTGGCTGATACCTTATCCAGATCACCCAGAAATACAATGGAACAGCTTGATGCAGAGAATTTTGACTTTGACCTAATGGAAGTACATAATTTTTCTACCACGAGACTTGATGAGCTGAGAGATCATACAAAGACTGATCCAGTTTTGCAAAAGCTCAACCACTACATTAATGTTGGATGGCCATCAAAGCAATCTAGTGTACAACCTGACATGCAAACTTATTTTCCTTGCAGAGATGAGATTTTGATGGAAGACGGTATTATTTTCAAAGGTCCTATAATTGTTGCTCCTGCTTCCTTACAACATGAATATATCCAGATTTTACATTGTGGTCACCCAGGTTTTAAATCTACCAAAAGAAGGGTGAGAGAACTAGTATTTTGGCCTCCTCTAGTAAAAGACATTGATAAAGGACTTTCTTCTTGTTCAGTATGTAATAGTACTAAATCGCATTTGCAAAAAGAACCACTTTAGATAAGTCAATTTCCTGAACTACCTTGCTCATCAATAGCCATTGATATATTTGAGTGGAACAATCAGCATTACTTACTATTGGTAGACTCTTACTTGAATTGGTTTGAGATCGATTTACTACCTAACCTAATGTCCACTGCTCTTATCACTAAGTTATTAAGTCATTTCTCAGTTCATGGTAGTCCATACAAAATTGTTTCTGACAATGGCCCTCAATTTACTAGTCAGTTGTTTCAGAAATTTGCAGGACAATTGGACTTTGTACATATTACTAGTAGTCCAGAATATCCTCAGTCAAATGGACTAGCTGAATGTGCAGTACAGAGTGCAAAGCAATTACATGAAAAGTCAAAGCAGGATAATATCAATGTCTTTTTGAATTGACTTAATCTCAGAAACATACCCCGTGATGATATACTTAGCTCGTCTGCTTGGAAACTTCTATCCAGGCAAACCAGAACAACACTGCCTATTAGCTCCAGTTTACTGAGGCCTAAAGATAAGAACAACAGAACAATTAGAGCACAATTATTCAGGAAGCATTCTTTCCAGAAGTCCAATTAAGATAAATCGAGCAGATTTCTTCGTCCATTAAAAAAAGTAGAGAGAGTGAGGATACAAACGGTGAAAGGTTTCGACCAGATTGGTCAGATGACAGGCATGTTTGCTGAGCTGAGATCCTACTTCATAGAATCTGAGGGTGTGGAGTACAGGAGATATAGTAGGCATCTTCTTCCTGTACCAGAATTGATATCGGAGCATTGTTCCTGTGATACAGACTCTACATCTCAGAGCAATCCAGACAAAGTTCCTGTTGCAGAATGTGTCTTAACTTCTACTTCCATTCCTGATGATGTTCCTGATGTTCCTAAGGTTTAAGATTCAGTAGAGACATTCCCGGTGGCTAAATCTAATGCTAAATTTTATGTCATGCGATTTGGTCATATTTCCAGACCTATCGTGAAATACACAGCAACCTGGACATAACTGTATATGTGTATCTAGTTCTGTATAATTTTATGACAAATAATTATTTGTATTGATTGCATGTCAAGTTATATTGTCAATATTGCATGACCTATTTCTCAAAGAGGGAGGATGCAGAACAGAGTATGTGTGCTGTATCTTTAAGAAGTGTTTCAAGGACTGAACGTGCATATAAACAGCAAGCACGTGTTAGCTTCAGTGCCATTTTGAGAGTGCAGCCAGAGAGTGAGCATGTACGAATGTAATAGCTAGTTTGTATATACGTTTTTTTTAAGTTAAAGTCTGTAGAGGGATGATTGTTGCTGTTCTCCATTTATTACACACAAAGACAGTTTGAAAGATGTGGTTAAATAGTGATTCCAGAGGTCCTGATAGGTCATGTTTTATTTTGTTTAAAGCACATCTTGGGATACTGTCTGTGCCCATTGATGCAGTATACTTGGCCTTAGAGAGATCATTAATAACTTGTTCCCTATTGATAGTAGGGGAGAATTACATTTGATGATATTTCCTGAGAAGAGATTGAATGGGAAAGGTGGGTAAAGAGAGAGCTGAATTTGTCGACCAGTAGGTTTGCTATATGTTCTGGTTCAGTGTAAGTAGTTTCACAAACAATGAGCTCAGCACACAATTAATTGTGTATTGCCTTTGACATACCTCTCAACCTCTTACAGCAAAACATCTGAACAGAGCGATAAAAAATTGGGGGACAAAGGCCCAAAAATAGGGACAATTTCACAGACTTAGAAAACTGATAGAATAATAGGTTTTGCAATAGCATGAATTGTATAAAGGATATGGGGTCTAAACCTCAAATTTTCGACTTCACTCCTGAATGATTTACCAATGATTTGTCAGAAAAACTATTTTTGGAGAAACAGACCAAAAATATGAGGAAAAAACCTGGACACTCTGCAAAAATCTGGACAGTTGAGAGGAATGCCTTTAAGGTTGCAGACTTAGCTAAAGAACGCCATGTGGCTGTCCTTGGGCTGGGAGGCCACATTTAAGTAATTTGTTTAGTTTGATGACAGTGTTTTTTTTTTCCTGCTGGGTGCCGCATCTCCTTATTTTTGCCATGATTTTTTTCCTTCTCTTATACAGCCTATTGATGTTATGATTCCACCAGTGTGGTTTGTTTTTTGAGTCAGTTCTGCAATTATTCTGGATGGGTACAGCTGCCTCTATGCTGCTATTAACATGCTTGGATAGGTATTCTGTGAACAATTCTGCATAAGCAATAGTGTTCTTGGGATTTATGGGGCTTGAAACTTTGACAGGTTTTCACTTAATAGTAGGAAGTTAGCTTTAGAGTAGTTTCTGAACATTCCAACATTAGCTGGAGTTCTGGGAAATATTTTTACTTCAAAATAGACCATTTTGGGGTCTGATCTTACCAGAGGGGACACTACATTAGGGGTGCACAGCAGTCTGGGCTTACTAGACAGGAAATTACACTAGGTGGTGTGCAGCACTCGGGTTTATGTTAAAACAGCAAGCACTTAAAATAGCGAATGCTGATTTTTCGACCCTTTAAGAGTGAAAGCTGACAATCTCAAAGACCCGGAACAGTAATTTTTTCCCCAAGGACAAAAATCACTGTTTCACAAAAAAAAAAAAAAAAAAAGTTCAAAACACAAAATATAGTGGGAGACTGTGGCCCCCACCCCACCCCCGATGTGGGGGACTGTGCCCCCACACCCCCCACTACTTAAATATACCAACTCCGAGATCACACCACAGTGGAGGAAATGGCAAAGTCACGAAAAAGGCCCAGCGATTTTTTTCCCTGGGAAAAAAATCTCTGTTCGGTTTCTTCGGGATTGTCAGCTTTCACTCTTAGAGGGTTGATAAATCAGCTTTTGCTATTTTAAGTGTTTGCTGATTTAATATAGACCCCAGCACTCACCCATGTTAGTGAGGACCAGATCCAGTATGTCTGTGCCCCTTGTCGGTGTATTGACAATCTGGTGCATTGGATTTGTATTCATAAAATCTAGGAATCTCTGTGCCTGAACATTTGGTGCCACAAATGATTCCAAGTTAATAGTAGGGTAATTAAAGTCAACAATAAATATAGTATCTTGAGTGTTTCCGGTAAGTTAACACATGTTATGGGTTTCCTGTGTCATAGAGGGGGACTATAACTTGCAAGAAAGTGGTATGGGATTTTGCCTATGGGGATTTGAAAGTGGAGAAGCTCAAGTGCATCGTCTTGTTTACCAGACTTCATGTATATTTATTTTTGATGTACATCAAGACACCTCCACCTTTAGTGCCTCTAGGCATAGTAGCCAGTCTAAGTGTATCAAAGGCATTATAGTCTTGCACTGCTGGTGTGCTCTCCATGGCATTAAACTATGTCTCAGTGACCACACAGACATCAGAATTCTATAAGGAGAGCAGAGCTTGCAGGGAGTGGAATTTCTTGTTCAGACTCCTAGCAGTGAGCAGTAACACCTTTAGATTTATTTGGTCTTGACCTGCTATGTTGGAAGTACTTTCAGTTTGGCATTGCCTAAAAAGAGCACTATGGGGGAAGACAATGTTTTAGCTAATGTTCAATGGCCTACAGGTGTAACCATCTCCTTCCATGCTGACAAATATTGCACCCCTCAGAATGACACCAGAAACTAAACCAATCATTCAAGTCAGATATCTTCTGGTTGTATTGTGGCATCATCCTTGAAAAAAGTAAAATGCTGCCCAATCTTAGGATCATAACAGCTTGAGACACATATTCAGAGAGCTCTATGATGTCTCTCTTCATGCAGTCTAGGAGGGTACATCTCAGGTCATTTACACCCACATGGACTATGACTGAGTCTTATTGGTACTTGTGGTCCAGTGATCTGAGTGCATGTGTAAGGTGGCGGATCCTGGCCCCTGATAAGTAACTGACTGTGACTTTCTCAGCCCGGTGACAGGGACAGCAGTGTGTCTCACAATGGAGCCTCCAATAACCAGAATGTTGTATTGTGTGGTGACTTGCCTTATGGGCTTAGAAGTAGAGGCTCCATGAGATGTGGCTGTATGTTTTGATCTGGGTGTTGTTTTGAAAGAGTGCATTCGGGGCTGTTGAGGGTATTTTTTATGTGTACTTCATCTAGGAAGTCTTCTGGGTTTAGGAAGGTTACACTTAAGTGTCTCAGCATATATGGGTCTATGTATCTGCTTTTGTGTGTGATCTGTGCTGAGTGTGTAATACTGATGACCTGATTTGTATTTTGAGTGCTTTTATGTGACAGCTTTGTTGCCAGTGATATTGTGTAAATATAACTCTTATATACCTTATCAGTTTGTTTGAGAATTAGCTGGCTGCCAGTAAATATGAGTCAATTTCTAAATTATTTTACTCCAGAAATACAAGATTTATTTCCTAGCTCCACCCTCGAGTCACAGATAATTAACCTGATCTAATTTCTGTATGGCTCACAACAGACAAAGCTCTGGTCTGTTTTCTAGTTTAAATATGTAATTGAAGGCAGGATACAATTAAAACACAGTGTAAAGAAAATATACCGCAATATACGCATAAAATACACTTTTTGTATATTTTTGTGAGCAAAAAACTATTACTTTCAGGCATCATTGTCACCCAACAATTTCCATATGTTCACTATCCTCTTACATTGTAAAACATTTTCTAGGCAGCAGCAGAGGACAATTAAGCCATCTAGTCAGTGATTATATGTATTTAACATTCAGGCTCCCTCCCCTCACCATTTCTGCATTTCTACTATTCCCGGTCGATTGGCTCTGCAGATTCTGTTTTCCATATCTATTCTGGTAGCCCATTCAACAGGTTCATAACTTTCTGTGAAAAACTAACACTCCAGATCCTGGGTCTGGTTTGTTCCTACTGTCTGCTGTCTTTTATGCAATTTCCTTTTCAGGCCAATCCATTCTCATTCCTCCAGCATAGTCTTGTCAAACCATATCATATCTCCTCCCCCTATCTCGTCTGGCTGCTGATACAAAGAGTACAGAGTAGCAGCTTCTCTAGTTTTTGTTTTTACCATACCACTCCATCCCTCATGCCATTTTATTGGCATTCCTCTGGACTTCTTCTAACAACCTGGTGCCCCTAAATGGATACTAGAGCTGCACAAACTGTTTGAGGTGTAGCATGACCAGGATCCAGTAAAGTTGGAAATGCCTTATTTGCTACTGAAAGGTATCAATGAGGTGTGCATTTCCTGTCCCACTTAACCTCTCCTATTATTTATTATAATATATGTAATTTTCTGTTCTATGATATGTAAGTGGTGGTGTAGAAAATAATCCTTGTAGAGAAGTTTTTTATCCATCTGAAGAACACTGATATTAAATGCATTGGGAGTGGGTACTCTGAGAACTGGACAACAAAGGTTCTTAGAAATGGAGGATACCACAGGGGGCACCAATCAACCCTTGGTGTAGGGGTTCATTAAAGTTTAAGCCCCCACTGCTCACATGCAACAAACTGATACTGGCTTTAAAATGATGGTGCCTCCTTGCTTTGCAGTGGTTATCTCTGCTATGTATAATTGCTACAGAAAGCACAAAACACATAATTCCAAAATTTGATGCATTCCTCATTTGTAAGGGAAGAAAGAGGTAATAAAGGATCTAGTAGGGTTCCTAATAATGTAAATATGGTACTATTCAGTCCTTTTAGTCTTCCTGGTTACTGCCTCTATGAGCTGCAAAGTTCTCTGAATCCAAATGGATTTTTCTTGTCCCTACATACTGCTATATGCTGTGGCTCTCTTCCAGTATTGGCGAGCATACATTATATAATAAGACTGCTGGTATGTAATGTAGTAGCTTCAGAGCTATAGTAACTGAAGTGGCTTCCTAATAAAAGTCTGACGACTTTGTGATCTTCTCACATAACAGCATCATAAAACCTCAGAAACACTCAAACGTAAAGCACATTTGAAAGCAACAAATCACATACAATTTTTTTTTTTTTGATAATTCTGTCATTTGTAAATATTAATATAAGCCACGGGGTTGTTCTCTTAAATGGGAAAAATGGTGTTAAACGTGGAACTGCAAAAATGTAAGAGTACACTCTGCTGTATGCTGTAACAAAGCTAAGTCAATTCTTTGATGTCAAAACTCAGAGCTGCGATGACTAGATAAAGGCATTTTGCCTATTGTTTTGAGGCCAGAGTTAATGGCTAGAATTTGCATGTATAATTTCTTTTATTGTTCTGCCTTCCTGAGCAGCTGCAAGATAAAGGGCAATTAACCTCAATTTAAGGACAGAAAGAATGAGGGCTTGAGAGCATTTGTCTTGAGAACACCCAACTCAACAGATCTCTGCCTGTGTCTAGATGTAAGTAGGATTTTAGAACTGTGTTTTCTCTTAGAAATAGCTAGGAATAAGAAGATTAGACTAAGTGTTTTTCTATGTTGGTGTCAGAACTTTTCTACGGTATTATTTTAAGTATTTATCTGTGATCTCTGAACTCTTGAGTAGCACTGTGTAGTAAGAAATATTGTCTTCTGTTTTTATTATTTATTATTAAATATTTTTAAACCTTTCAACTGTGGCTGTTTTGTGTAGAGATAATTTAAACTCTAAGAGTACATTGCATGTATATAGTGATACTGTACCAAGTCACTTCAAGTATGTCTTGACCGTTTGTTTTCACTTACCATTTGGATAATAATATTGCACACTAATAATTGGACACCCTTTAATAAGGGCCTTTGAGTATCTGATAAATATTAGCTGGGTGGTGGCAGTGATTTCTACCATATAGTCTGGGTAAAAGGGGCACAGATGGAGAACCTGAGCCAGCCTTCCCCAGGAGTGTCTGTGTGGTTGTATAAACTCTTATCTCAAAATGTGTGTGTGTCAGCTACTTGGCCAGGGACATGAAGCACTGGTTGGACAGAGAGGGTGCTGGAGGTTTTAGCTTACCCACTAGGCTGAGATCTGGACCCCATAGCTGTGCCAGTGGGGAGTCTTATTGGAGACCTGGAGAGAAAGGGAGAAACCAGCCCCAGACTGACTGTGATCTCTGTGTGCTATAAAGGGAAATTGTACTTTACTTTGTGTGTATTTATTATCCTATCCTTATATGGATGCCCCTCACTGGTGTTAGTGGTGAGGATTGAGGCTCCTTGATTGCTGGGCCAGTGCACGGGCATCATAACCACTACTGCCGTAATTAGATTCATAGTCATACTGAAGTGATGCTGGTCACACTACTGTCTTTGGGATATACTTAACTGGTCAGACATTTTGATTTCCATGCATTTCAACACCATAAGCAGACTTTGTGCAAGCTTTAGTACAGTTAACTGGTTGGGTTAATTTTGCATGTAGTACATTTCTTCATGACGTCTAACTGTGCCCTGCATTAGAGCTCAGTTCTGATGCCATGAGTAGCTTATTAATAGATATTGATTGCTTTAGTTCAGCAGCATTTGAACTGTTCACATTCAAGCATAGCACCTGGCCATCTGTAAAGTTTTTTTTTTCCTCTGGTTGGAAAATCTGGGTAAAGGTTAATTTCTTAAAACATTTTCCTTAAATGATGTTTTGATTGAAAACCATGATATCAAAATGCCACTCACATAATGTACTTTCTGTATCCTTCTATAATACAGAGAACTCAAACCCTTAATCCCAGATACTATTATAATCAACTGCGGTATTCCTGCAGATAAATCTCCACTTGCAGTGAACCTTTTTTGTTGAATCACTATTTTTACTGAAGTACTGAAAAAATATCAATTTGTAGAAACATCAAAAAATGATCTGACTCCTTTTTAAATTATATATTCTTCTATAAATATAAATTGTTGTTTCATGAAGCTTACAATAGGAACCTCACATTAATCTACTTTACTCAGCATAGCAGTCCATACTATTAGGCAGTTCTCAACAAAAAAATAGCATTCTATACTGTCTCTCTTTTATCATTCAGAGGGGGGATTTGCTATATTATAATATGAGAAATGCATCCATTGACATATTTAAATATGATAGAAAAAGAATAAGAAATGCCATGCTAGTCAACTAACAGAAAAGGCAAAGACACTGGAACACAAATGTGATGTAATACCTTTTATTAGACCAACATAGGTTTTGCAATTACTCAAACGTTTGTGCTAGCAGGAGCACTTACTTTCCAATGAAGGGTTTCTGCTAGCCTGAAAGGACAAAGCCTCTGTTGGTCCTATAAACGGTATTGCATTACATCTCTGTTCCTGTGTCTCTATATTTAAATGTGTAAGTAAAAGTATATGAACGGTAATAATCAACTCATTTCATATTCCTACTTTTCCTTCATCCTTGATTTTTAAGTCTTTTTAAATCCTACAGACTTTGTAAACCACGGGAGACACATTTGAGCACTTCACTTCTAGTACTGTAAGTTTTTATGGATGTACATATATAATTTCCTGACTTTATTCAGGCTGCTACTTTATGTATACAGCCTCTTATTCTGAACATTACGTTGAGAGCTGTGCTTCTACATATGCTGTGTAACTTTTACAGAATGGACACCCAACCACCACGGGTCTAAATAACAAGCCAATGATTTGCTGAGTCTCTAACAGCAAGCATTGCATAACATCATGTTTGTACCTCTAATGATAAAGAAAACATTGATGAAATAATTGGAAATAATTGTATTGTATAACATGAATTGGTGGCTTCTTCCAAAATCAAAGTAAACACAATATCACAAACTGATCCTCTTACCCATTGTTATTTTAGTCATTTGGGCTATATCTTCCAGATAAAAACATTGGGTTTCAGACTCTCTTGATGACTACAAGTAGATCACCTGCTAGAAACTATAGCACAGAAGTAGCATGCTCACTTTTCAGAGCCCATTCATCCACCCAGAAAGTGAGCTTGTAACCAATATGCCCACTTCCTAGGGGATATGAGCCTGTAACCAGCAGGCTCACTTCCTAGGGAGATATGAGCCTGTAACCAACAGGCTTACTTCCTAGGGAGATATGACCCTGTAACCAGCAGGCTCACTTCCTAGGGAGATATGAGCCTGTAACCAGCAGGCTTACTTCCTAGGTGGATATCAGCCTATAACAAGCAGCTCACGTACTAGGGAGATAAGAGCCTGTAACCAGCAGGCTTAATTCCTCAGTGGATATGAGCCTGTAACCATCAGAGGGTACTTACTGCTGTTTTGCAGCACTATGACGGTCCCAGTTTGGGAAGCTCAATCCTCACACCTGACAGCTGCATAAAAACAAATGTATCAATTAGGTGGCATTAGATTTCAGTTGACCATTTTCAAATGTTACAGTTTATCAATTTTGATAAGGCATACTGGCATGAATTTATCCATACATATATGACAATACCTCTCTACTTCTTCACAATACCATTATGAAATTTTCAGGACAGATGATTACCTTCACAGGACAAAATAAATTATTAAACAGCAGCTAGAGATAGCAGATAATAGAATTTTTAATAGACTTGATATATCTAAGTTTTTTATTTTTATTTTTTGGGCATGGGGTTGTGCTCCATGCAAAAAAGAAGTTGAAAACTTTTTGATTCACTCTTCTCTTGGATTTTCAGCCTTTTCTTTTCAGTGAGTCAGCACTCAACATTGCAAGTGCTGACATATCTGTAAAGAGCCCAATTAAACACAAGTATTTTACTGTAAATTTTATTTATTTATTTATTTTACATTTGTTGACCGGGCTAGTCTGGCTGGATATATGTCCATTTTCAGCAGAGGCCCGAGGAGAAAAGCTCCACTATGTACTAGTACAAACATAACATAACAAGGTACATAAAAAAGCACAGTAGGATACAATATTATAGGCATGTAAGAGAGCTAAATAGCTTAGTAATAGTATAGAAGCAAATACAACTGAATGTAATCAAAACAGTGAGGATTCCTAGTTCTATAATCTTAACCATGCAATCATACTAATGTTGAAGGAGAGAAAATAGTGACTCACCCCTGAGTCTATAGAAATATTTACAGTATTTACAATAATGATAGCACTTTTAGTGCTAGGGTACTATTTTTAAAAAACAGAGTAGTTCCATATGTAGCAGGATATAGGTTTAAATAGAAAGGATATATGACTGGTTGTAGTAATATGTCAAGTAGAAAGAGCAGAAGGTGTTAATGAAAATTAAAAAAGGAAGTGAAATTCAAGGAGAGCTACAGAGGGGGGTAGCACTAGTGATAGTGACAAGTAGAGGAGTGGAGTAAAGAGCTGTAAGGAGAGTAAGATGCTGAGGTCAGTCAGGATTAGAGCAAGGACAAAGCCAGTGAGATATGAAATAGTTCCTTAGTTGTTTCTTGAAAAGTTGTGCTGATCCTAGAGTGGTCAGTTCTATGGGAAGTTTATTCCAGTGTGAGCCAACAACATTTGTGAACAAGGAGTCACCAGCTTTATTGTGAGATTTGAGAGTCGCAACTAGTAGTTTGTTAGCTGATCTAAGTGAACTAAGATTCTTGTAAGGGGCAATAAGGTTATTAAGTATGGGTGTATTGGTAGGGTAATGGAGTATTTTAAAGGTAATAACTAGTTGATGTAGGAGAATAAGATTTTGTAGCTCTAGCCAACCGAGCTTTTTGAGATTAACACAATGATGGGTTTGAAAAGGGGAGCCTGAGGCAAACCTGGCAATGCTATGGTAGGCTGTGGCAAGTTTTTGAAGGTTAGATTTTGACAGGTTTATAAGAGATGGAGAGGCATACAATAACGTAGAGATGAGATGTGTTTGGGCAAGGGACACCCTGGTGGTAGGAGTAAGAAAGGGCTTGAGTCTATAGAGGGCACCTATCTTTTTATTAACTGTTTTGATGGTTAGGTCAATGTGGTAATCAAAGTTAAGTTGATTATCAATTGTAAAGCCTAGACGTTTAGTAGAAGAATCAGGTGATATGATAGTGCCATTGTTAGACACAATAGAAAAGGAAAGAGGGACAGACTTAGGGGTTGGGGAGAAGAGTAATAATTTGTTTTTTGGGGGGTTGAGGAGGAGACAGATATTTTGGAACCATTTTTCAGCTGCTGAAAAGACTTTTTGGGTTGAAGAATGAAGTACAGCTGGAGATGCAGCAGAACAGATGATAGTTGAATCATCTGCATACTGAATACAAGTGGATGTTGGGAGTGAAGTAGACAGGTTGTTTATAAATATGGAGAAGAGAAGGGGACCTAAGATGGATCCTTGAGGGACACCGATAGTGATTGGGAGCTGAGAGGATAGATGGCTGTCCCAAAGGACAGCTTGTTTCCTATCTTTCAAATAAGAGTTGAACCAGTGAAGAGCTGAAGAGTCAAGTGAGAAAGATGTCAGAGTGTCAAGTAAAAGTTGATGGTTTACCATATCGAAGGCTTTAGACAGGTCAAGAAATAAAGAAGAGGAAAATAAGTTGTTATTGCGATTTTTGTTGATGGTATCTGTGAAGGAGAGAAGTGCAGTGGAGGTGCTATGGAAATGTCGAAAACCATGTTGGGAGTCAGCAAGTAGGGTATTTTGTAAAAGATGGTGTAAAAGTTGTTGGTGTATACAGCGTTCCATAATTTT